>NC_034194.2:38842090-38882090 GCF_002021735.2 Oncorhynchus kisutch | reverse complement strand
ACGTTTTGGTTTTTTAAGCACTGCACAGGTGATTCAAATAACCAACTCATCGTCAAGCCTAGATTATTTGAATCAGCTGTGTAATGCAACGGCAAAAACCGAAACTTGCACTCTGCGGTGGCCCGAGGACCGAGTTTGGGAAACTCTGGTTTACACAACCCACATACCATAACCCAATTCTAGCAGATGCAAAACCCTAGGAATCTAGGCCAAGCTAAGAACATCTAATCTAAGAAGCCTGAGGACATTAGCCAGTTGTTCCAGGCACAGATTATGACACAACCAGATCTAAAGAGTGGTGCAGAGCAGTCTAGTTCCATTACAACTCGTGTCCCCTGGTGCAGCAGTTAGTGTTCAGACACTAATAAACCCTCATTGCTATTTGAATGGATCTGATATGGACACACTGACTGGGCTGTTATCTACCTCACAGCCCTCTGTAGTCAGACCATTATGAAGGGAGCGAGTGCTTCCACAAGGATCAACCCCTTTTGTTATTTTCAAATTTCACCCAAATCTAACTGCCTGTAGCTCAGGCCCTAAAATGACCCAAATCTAACTGCCTGTAGCTCAGGCCCTGAAGCAAGGATATGCATATTCATGGTACCATTTGAAAGGAAACACTTTGAATTTTGTGGAAATGTCAAAGGAATGTAGGAGAATATAACACAACACAATCTGGTAAAAGATAATATGAAGAAAAACTAACTGTTCTTTGGTATATTTTTTGTACCATCAATTTTGAAATTCAAGAGAAAGGCCATAATGTACTATTCCAGCCCAGGTGCAATTTAGATTTTGGCGACTGGATGGCAGCAGTGCATGTGCAACGTTTTAGACTGATCCAATGAACCATTGCATTTCTGTTCAAAATGTTGTATCAATACTGCCCAAAATGTGCCTAATTAGTAATGTGCCTAATTAATGAATTGCCTTTATTAATAACTTTCCATGTTCAAAATTGTGCACTCGATACTGTAAATTGGACAGTGCAGTTAGATTAACAATAATTTAAGCTCTCTGTCAATATCAGATATGTCCATGTCCTGGGAAATGTTCTTGTTACTTACAACCTCATGCTAATCGCATTAGCCTACGTTAGCTCAACCGATCCAGTAGAAGTTAAAAACCCAGTGAATGGTTAAAAACCCAGTGAATGGTTAAAAACCCAGTGGATAGTTAAAAACCCAGAAATGGATAGTTAAAAACCCAGTGGATAGTTAAAAACCCAGTGGATAGTTGAAAACCCAGAAATGGATAGTTAAAAACCCAGAAATGGATAGTTAAAAACCCAGAAATGGATAGTTAAAACCCAGTGGATAGTTAAAAACCCAGAAATTGATAGTTAAAACCCAGTGGATAGTTAAAAACCCAGGGGATAGTTAAAAACCCAGAAATTGATAGTTAAAACCCAGTGGATAGTTAAAAACCCAGTGGATAGTTAAAAACCCAGTGGATAGTTAAAAACCCAGGGGATAGTTGAAAACCCAGTGGATAGTTAAAAACCCAGAAATGATAGTTGAAAACCCAGGGGATAGTTGTACATAGGTACAGTGCATTCCTTGCTGTCATACCACTCAGAGTTATAACTAGTTTAAATGACATTCATTCAATCACAACTGGTACATGAAGACAACTGGTCTCCAACTAGTCCTGTCTGTTTAGTGATAACAGAGCAACACATTCGTTTATCTAATAGAAAATAAATGTTGTGCTTTGGCTGTCTAATTAAAAACCTGAGCTGGCGCACACCCAGAAAAAATATTTTATGTAGAGGTGCTGACTAACGGCAAATGAAGTATGCGAAGAGAGTCGCACAGTCCATATTTAAACTCACAGTCATTTAATAGGTAAATCACCAACTTTTAAAATCAAATCAAATCAGAATCAAACAAATTGTACATGGTTAGCAGATGTTATTGGTCACATACACATGGTTAGCAGATGTTATTGGTCACATACACATGGTTAGCAGATGTTATTGGTCACATACACATGGTTAGCAGATGTTATTGGTCACATACACATGGTTAGCAGATGTTATTGGTCACATACACATGGTTAGCAGATGTTATTGGTCACATACACATGGTTAGCAGATGTTATTGGTCACATACACATGGTTAGCAGATGTTATTGGTCACATACACATGGTTAGCAGATGTTATTGATAGTGTAGCGAAATGCTTGTGCTTCTAGTTCCGACAGTGCAGCAATATCTAACAAGTAATCTGACAATTCCACAGCAACTACCTGATACATACTAATAATGTAATAATAATAAGTCGGGGCACCACGAAAGAGTCTTTTTAGAGCTGTTCCCGAATAAACTCTTAAAGACCTAGTAATATTTTACATCAATAGTAGTCAATATTAATTACCTTATTTCAGTCTCATCGGAATATCGTAGAATTCTTGGTTATCTTCACAAACCCTGGCTAACAAGTTGAATCAGCAATACAAAATTGAGTTTAATTATTTATTTTCTAAATACCTAACTAATCACACAGAATTACAGATACACAAAATGAATCATACATTGATTACAAATTATGTCATAAAGAAAAGCGTCCGTAGCGGACGGAAGAGATATGACAGCTGGTTACACAAAGAAAAGGGGGTTGGGTTTGAGTGAAAGAGCAGGAAGTCTTGAGGAACAAAGGGAGAAGCGATGTCTCTATCGGGCCGTAGGCAGCTACTCTAGTAGGCCGCTACTCTAGTAGGCAGCTACTCTATCGTAAATACAGTATCTTATGCATTCTAAATTACCGCCCATTTGGAAAAGGAAAATGCAATAAATATTTACTCTGAGCTGCACTTCATAGGTTGGTGGTAGATGGAAGGCCGTGTTGCCCAACAGAGTCCTTTGTCCTTTGAAGAGTGTCTCTGGTGGTGAACGGGATACGTTGTAGTGTCGTCGATGAGTGGTAGACGGGATACTCTGTCTGTCCTAGCCCACGTTTACAGCGGCCGCTGCTAACTCAATGGCTGGGAGGTATCACTTCTGGAGTGAATAATAGTTCAAAGTTCATAGCAAGTTGCCATGCTATATGCTCATGCTATATTCTGGCTGGTACAGTCGAAATTCATTCTTCTAGCATGGAGGTCGTCACCTTCAATTTGAAATTCAATGCTAATTTCGTTAGGTACTTGTTGAGGTTGGCTTAGTTCTGTAGGTGCTCTTGTCCTTTTAACACGGAGACCGCATGGCCTCGCGTACCTGGAACAGAAGGTTACATTTTCATCAAGGCTTTATATAGTGGAGGGAGAGTAGGGTGTGTTTCATAGTTTATAACCCAATGTCTCTTCACAGGGGCGGGCCAATGAGTGAGCAGAGCTCTATTACCTTATGGAAACCCAATGTCTCTTCACAGGGGAGGGCCAATGAGTGAGCAGAGCTCTATTACCTTATGGAAACCCAATGTCTCTTCACAGGGGAGGGCCAATGAGTGAGCAGAGCTCTATTACCTTATGGAAACCCAATGTCTCTTCACAGGGGAGGGCCAATGAGTGAGCAGAGCTCTATTACCTTATGGAAACCCAATGTCTCTTCACATGGGAGGGCCAATGAGTGAGCAGAGCTCTATTACCTTATGGAAACCCAATGTCTCTTCACAGGGGAGGGCCAATGATTGAGCAGAGCTCTAACCTTATGAAAACCCAATGTCTCTTCACAGGGGCAGGCCACTGATTGAGCAGAGCTCTAACCTTATGAAAACCCAATGTCTCTTCACAGGGGAGGGCCAATGATTGAGCAGAGCCCTAACCTTATGGAAACCCAATGTCGTCCCGTCATCAGTCATAATGTCTCAGATGACAACCGAACTGACATTATATTCATTATGTACCAACGCATATATTCAACTGGTTCTGTTACCGAAATATGGTTCCTTTCCCTCCTCTTGTTTGATGTTCCCAGACTCTCTATGTTTAACAAAGGCTATTCAAGAGTCCTTCAGTAGAGTCAGAGAGAGAGGGAAGGGAGAAAGGTGTTCATGGGGGGGATCATTAACCTTAAGCCACAGGCCAACATCATGACAAATGACAACGGCATAGGCAAGATGCAATAGATGGTATAAAATACAGTATATACATATGAGATGAGTAATGCAAGATATGTAAACAATATTAAAGTGGTATTATTAACATTACTAGTGATCCATTTTATTTATTGAAGTGGCCAATGATTTCAAGCCTGTATGTAGACAGCAGCATCACTGTGTTGTTGCTGTTTAACAGTCTGATGGCCTTGAGATAGAAGCTGTTTTTCAGATTCTCGGTCCCAGCTTTGATGCACCTGTACTGACATCGCTTTCTGGATGGAAGCTGGGTGAACAGGCAGTGGCTCAGGTGGTTGTTGTCCTTGATTATATTTTTGGCCTTCCTGTGACATCGAGTGCTGTAGGTGTCCAGGAGGGCAGGTAGTTAGCCCCCGGTGATGCGTTGTGCAGACCACACTACCCTCTGGAATTCTTTGTGGTTAAATGTCTTACTCACGTTGGCCACGGAGAAGGAGAGCCCACAGTCCTTGGTAACTGCCGCGTTGGGTGACACTGTATTATCCTCAAAGTGGGCAAAGAAGGTGTTTAATTTGTCTGGAAGTAAGACGTCGGTGTCCGTGAAGTGGCTGGTTTTCTTCTTGTAGTCCGAGATTGTCTGTACGTATTGCCACATACGTCTGTTGTCTCTATACTGACATTTCACCTTGCGGAGGGAATAACTAGACAGTTAGAACAACTAGACAATATAGTACAGTTTGAAAAGTAAAAAAGTTTAATTGACCATTTTAGAACCTGCGACTCTTGTTGGCCTCTTGCGAAGCCAGGTTGGCCTCCTACGGGCATGGTGTCGTTTCCTGCCCCCTGCATTAAAGGGGGGTTCTCAGCAGGCATGTTGGCAGCTCCAGGGATGGGCCCGCTGGGCTTTCCTTCAACACCACCTTTTATGTATTCGGCCATATCCCCAGTCACCTTTCCATGGTTAAATGTGATGGTTTGTGCTTTCAGTTTTCTGTTTGTGGTTAGGGTAGGTTTTAATAGTCCCAGTGGGTACAACATCTCCTATGCACTTCCTTATAAACTCACTCACCAAATCAGCGTTTAAATCAATACTATTCTCTTAGGTTTACCCAGGAACATGTCCTAGTCCACGTGATCAAACAATCTTGAAGCGTGGATTCCGATTGGTCAGACCAGCACTGAATAGTCCTTAGCACGGGTACATCCTGTTTGAGTTTCTGCCTATAGGAACGAAAGAGCAAAATGGAGTCGTTGTCAGATTTGCCAAAGGAGGGCCGGAGGGACTTGTAGGCATCACGGAAGTTATAGCAGCAGTGATCCGGTGTTTTGCTGCCATCAATAAATGCTGCCTCAGGTATCACTTCTGTAGTGAATAAGAGTTCAAAGTTCATACCATTCACAACCAAAGCTCACGCTGATGTTGGCTTCGTTCTGTAGTTATTATCTGAACCATTCTGACATCGGACCGTCGTCCTCACATCCTTGGAACAGGAAGTTATATTGTCGTCAAGGGCTTATATAGGAAGGGAGAGGAGGGCGTGTTTGAAAAGTTTTATAGCCCATGTACCTTCACAGGGGCGGGCCACTGATTGAGCAGCCCTATCTTATGAAAACTAAAATCTCACATTTTAGAAGCTAAAATCACATTTCATCTCATCATGAATAATTTCATATTCAAACATTTAAATTGAACAACAATTCCATGTGAATCCGATAACTCTGATGTGTAGACTTTCCACTGTAGAGTTTATGTCATCTTATCATTGATGAGAATGTCTCAGATGACAACCAAACTGACATCATATTCATTAAGTACCACCGCGTATGTTCAATTGTTCGGATTACCAGAATATAGTTAATTTCCCCCCACCTACTGATGTTCCCAGAATCTCTATGTTAACCAAGGGTTTTGCAAATGTAACCTCAGTAAGGTAGAGAGAGGAAAAAGGGGGGAAGAGGTATTTATGACTGTCATAAACCTACCCCCCAGGCCAACGTCATGACAGCTGATAAACTGTAGAAAGAATATATCAATTTGTAAGACTTGTTAATAAATAAATAAATACATTTGATTTGATTTGATTTGATTTAGTCTCTGACCGGGCAAGATGAACAAGTCATCTGCAGGTCACAATCAATAGGCACATCAACCTTAATGCCACCCCCCCCAAAAAAAATATATGCTCATCCAACCCTTATGTCACAGGGGAGTCAAATAGAGACTTATTTGTGTTTTAATATGAATGCCATCAGAGGATGGACTGTTTAAAGTACCAGAATGGAGCCCAAGCCTCATTAAACAGTTTGGGGTTCCCACGTGTATTGAATTACATTTTTTCTAGTTGCAGAGAGCACAACACATCTCCCACCCAATATTTATAAGATGGGGGAACTGCCATCTTCCAGCTCTGCAGTATTAGCCGTCTAGCTAAAAGAGTTGGAAAGCAAATGAATTCTTGACAGTGGGGTACCTATGGGCAAAAAGGGGGGTACCTATGGGCAGTACTCCAAAAAGGGCTGTAAGGGGAGACGGATCTATAGCAGTGTCATATATATCAGAGAAACATTTAAATGTTACTTCTCAGAAACCTGACAGTTTACGACAGCCCCAAAACATACGCAACAGTGTGGCTGGTTCCTTTTATTAACATCTGACACATTTTGGATCAAAATCAGAGAATATTATAGTCAGAGGACAAGTTGTTGGTCCGTACCGAAGCCATGGAAGAAAAATAAAGAATCTTTATCCACGCAATGAATTTGGGGCCAAAGCCAAATCTATGAAGGACAGCTGTAGTCCCACTCAACACGGTCAAAAGCTTTTTCCGCATCAAGTGAGACCGGGTCCCCCGACGTTGGGGAGAACAGTATATTCATAAGGCGTCTGATATTGAAAAACAAATGCCTATTTCTCACAAAGCCAGTCTGGTCAGAGTGTATTACTTGGTGCAGTGAGCCTTCCATCCTAGCCAGGCTAAGAGCTTGGCTAGGATTTTGTAATCACAGTTTAAAAGCGAGATTGGACGATAGGATCCACATTCCAGGGGGTCTTTGTTTTTCTTTAGTAGTAATGAAATTGAAGCCTGATAAAGACTAGGCGGTAGCTTTGAAGTATTAAGGCACTCTGCAAATAATCAAGACAAGAATGGGCAAAGCAGACCAGAAAACCTTCTGTAAAATTCGGTTGGAAAACCATCCGGACCTGGTGATTTACCACTTTTCATTGTGGACACTGCTGTTTCTATCTCCTCCGCTGTAAATTCTTATTCTAAACATCCATGTATCAATTGAAGGCATATCCAAGCTATTAAAGAATGAATCAATCAGCAAAGGGTCTTGAGGAGATTCAGAGGAGGAGAGGAGATTGTAAAGCGCAGAGCGCAGAGTAAAATTGTTTGAATTGATCATTGATCTCTTTATGTATAACTGTGGTGGGACCTGACAGGGTCCTTATTTGTGGGATTAAACATGAGGCATCAGATTTACGGATCTGATGTGCAAGGAGTTTACTGGGCTTTTAGCCTTGTTCATACACTCTGTACTGAGCTCGCAAGAGTAACTGTTCAGCTTGCCTGGTAGAAAGCTCATCAAATTCAGATTGGAGTAGTTGGCGCTCTTTATGTAGATCAGAGGAAGGATCCGTAGCATACTTCTCATCCAATGTGGCTATGGACTCGCTCAGGTCCCGAAGTCGCTGAGAGCCAACTCTGTTTTGGTTGGCTGTATAAGAAATAATTTGGCCACGTAGGTATGCTTTGAGAGACTCCCATATGGTAGAGCAGGACATACCTGGTGTTGAATTAGTTTCTAGGAATAAGGTGATTTCAGAAGAAATGAAATTGACAAACTCCTTATCTGAGAGTAAAATGGGGTTAAGACGCCATTGATAACACCTAGGAGGTCTCTGGGGAAACTCTAGTTCAAGCACTAATGTTGAATGGTCCGAAATAACAATACTCTCGTAAGTACACCGCCGAAGGTTAGGCAGAAGTTTTTTGTCCAAAAAGAAGTAATCAATACGGGAGTATGTTTGATGAACATGAGAATAAAAGGAATACTGTCTATCTGTTGGATGTAGGAAACGCCAGGCCTCAAACATAGCATATTTCTGAAGAAAAGATTGAATAAGTAGGGCACATTTAGATGGGCTTGTAGTTCTTCGTGAGGACTTGTCAAGAACTGGGGACATTTTACAGTTGAAATCCCCCCTAAAATCAACAAATGGGAATCTAAATTGGGTATAGCAGAGAAAAAGGAAGAAATTAAACTTGTGTCATCCCCCTTGGGAGCATAAACACTAGCCAAAACAAGAGGGGTAGAAAACAGTTTACCGGTTACTATGATGTATCGTCCCTTAGGATCAGCAATAACCTCAGAAGCTACAAAGGGAGTAGATTTATCAACCAAAATGGCAGCACCTCTTGATTTACTATGAACGTTAGAGTGGAACACTTGACCAAACCAGTCCCAACGTATCCTAAAATGCTCACCAGTCCTCAAGTGAGTGTCTTGTAGAATTACAACATTTGCATTCAAACCCTTTAAGTGGGTCAGCACCCTGTTTAGGTACAAGCCTAAATAGAATATGTTCCCTTCGCATAGTATGTCTGTGAGAGTATGGTGTTAAACCCCAAACCACAGTCCTTCTCTTTAAAGTCTCATTTTGTGTTAGTGGATCAAGCAGCAAAAAGAGAGAAAAATACAAAATAAAAGAGAATCCCTTGTGCAAACGAAATGACAAAAGCACCACTTGTAGATGTATATCATTATATTCCCAGTCTTATAACATTGAGAGAGAAAATAAATCAAATGTATAAAGGCTCTCAGCCAAAGACCGAACCAAAAACCGAACCAAAAACCTAACCAAAAACCGAACCAAAAACCGAACCAAAAACCGAACCAAAAACCGAACCAAAAACCGAACCAAAAACCTAATCAAAAACCGAACCAAAAACCGAACCAAAAACCTAACCAAAAATCTAACCAAAAACCTAACCAAAAACCTAAGTAAGCAAATTGTAGTAAGACGACCCACCCCCCCCAAAAAATGGTCTAGTTTGACGATTAGACAACTTACAGCCAAGACCAAAAAACTATGTGTGTGCAACGTTGACGTTATGAGAGAGAGAGAGACGTCATCAGAGAAACAGGACACTATACTGTCTACACTCGGTTTGTTGTTTACATTAAAACTTCTTCATTAAATCGACTTTAATCCAAACTAAAGTTTTGTTACTAAGGATTCCACAATGCGTTTAGCCTTTACGGCTAACGGACTGCAAGTTTGTGTTCCTTTTTTTCTGTGGATTCTGCGAGTGCTAGCTGGCTGTACTACAGACACCTGTCATCGTCGTGGGAAAGACTCATTGTTATCTTTTCGTAAGACAACTGGTTGCAGTATAGAGCCAATCTGGATACCAAGCAGTTCCCGAGGGAAATCAACGAGTACCAGCAGCTTTACACTATGGAGGAGCAACATACTCCTTCGTGGAAAGATCAGACCACCTCACAAGATAACTTTAAACCCACAAAAAATTGAAAAACACAGATTCATCTACAGACAAGGACGATTTACTTACCATTGAGGCAGAGGCTAGTGCTCTGGCTGGAATCCATGCAGCAATGGAACAGTTGTGTGAGGAGGTAGCAGGGCTGAGGGGGGAGTTAGGAGTTCAGCCAGACTGACATTCTCATGCTTCGAAGAGAAAACAAGTCACTCACAGCCAAGGTAAAAATACACAATTACAACATGGATTGTCTACTCAGGGAAAACAGGGTGATGAAGGAGACGCTACTAGACATACAGTAGTAGCATGCGTGAAAATCAAACATTTTCTGCTATTCCTGAGGACGCATCCAATAATCCAGAGGACGCGATCAGAGAATTCAAGAAATCCGCCTTGAAACTTCCAATAGAGACTGTAAACAAGGTGGCTTTCCACCGAGTACACAGACTTGGAGCTCAGAGCGACAAGACCAAGGGTCCCCGACCGATCATTACAGAATTTGAACACTACCAGCAAAAGGAGCTGATCAAAAGCAGAGGAAGGGAGTTTAAAGGGCCCAAATTCAGTCTCAATGACAAATTTCCAAAGGAGATAAACTAACGTTGTAAGAGACTGTATCCTGTACAAAGACAACAAAGGATGGATAGTAGGCGTGCCTTTATCAATGTGTACAAACTCTTTATAGATGGACAGCTATTCCGAGACAGTTCTATAACACAGTGGCTGTATTAAATTCTACAGGGACTTCAGGTTATGATAAAAAAAGAAGGTATGGGAACTGTTTAAAATATCTGAACATTATGAAGTGGATATGAACACACACGTACTCAACGACATGCTTGCTTACACATATGGACTTATACATACCTGATCTCTCTCTCTTCTCTCTCTCTCGTTGTCGAGAAATGTTTTATAATTTAATGTGTTTATTGTTTGTCTATCTTTTGTATGTATTTGTCTACAAAGTTTATAAATGTTTACAACCAGCAAGGGAAGATATCAGAATAGGGGCATTGGGAAATAATAACATATTGTACGGAATACATTTGTACTGTAGTTATATCATATTATTATCATTATCATTATATCATATCCAATATCATACACATCAACCTACTCAGATTTGTTACACATATCATTTGTCTCAATTTTCTAACATCTATGGCATTGGCTCACAGACAAACAGGTAATGAAATAGAAACAACATTGCTAGAACCTATTTCTTGAATTCTAAATATCAGACATTTGAAAGCTTTAGTTTTGACCTTTATAATACCTCTGATGGCAGCAACTGTACAAGCACGAATTATGGTCAATTTAGCCTGAGTATCTAGTTATGGTAAGGGGTGGAATAAGTATAGCCAGTTATAATTGTAATGGTTTGGCAGATTTTTAAAAAAGAAGATCAGTCTTTACGTGGCTAACGGAAAAGGAATATAACATATACTGTTTACAGGAAACTCACTCTACATCCTTAGATGAAGTTGCGTGGAAAAATGAATGGGGTGGTGAAATCATTTTCTGTCATGGACAAAAAGGATTCAAAGGGTGTGATGATATTAATTAAAACAAACGATCTGAAGGTGCAAATAACCAGGAATGATTCGCAAGGAAGGTGGATTCTTTTTGAATATAGAAGTGGACGGAAAAGAGATTTGGCTCATTAATCTATATGGTCCAAATCAGGATGATCTACACTTCTTCGAAAACATTTATACCAATTTATTGAACTTACAGGCAACAAATTATGTAATCATTATGGTAGGAGACTATAACACAGTGTTAAGTACCTCAATGGACCGTAAAGGTAATCACTCTACAAACTACCATCACCGTGCCCTTAAGGAAATCACAAATATTATGGACACATTAGAAATAGTGGATATTTGGAGACTAAAAACACTGACCTAGTGAGATATACATGGAGGAGACTTAATCAAGCTAGTCGTCTTAACTACTTTCTTGTCTCTTTCTCTCTTGCATCAAAGGTTAAAACTGTTTTAATTGGAGACAGAATGCGATCGGATCATCAGCTAATTGGCATTCAAATAACTCTTATAGATTTTCCATTTGGAAATGTAATCAAAGTTTACTGGAGGACAACTTATTTTTAACTACGACAAAATAATTTATAACTGAAGTTTTCCAGTATAATATAGGTTCAGCAAATCCCCTTATTGTTTGGGATACCTTTAAATGTACCTTCAGGGGTCATTCAATTCAATATTCATCAATAATAAAAAAGCAGTTTCTGGCTAAAGAGACAAGACTAACAAGGGAAATACATGAACTAATACTACAGGTAGATAGCAATAGAAACGATACTACAGAGATACAAAAAAAGAACTTGAGGAACTTATTCTAGAATGATCTAGTCTAATCTATAACAAAAATAAAGCAAACTGGATGGAACATGGAGAAAAATGCATAAAATTCTTCCTGAATCTCCAATACAGGAACACAAACTCCGAATTATATTATAAAAGAGGAAGCTAATTATTTTAGGCAGATGTTCTCTTTTCTGTCATCCTCTCCCACTGAATGAAATTTACGGTAAGGAATTCTTTCCAAATAATATTTAAAAAAATGGAAAACTAACAAATGTACAGAAAGATCAGTGCGACGGCCAAATGACAGAGGAATAACTTTTTTGAGGCTATAAAATCCTTTCAGTCTCAAAAAAGTTATAGAAATGGTAGTCTGTCAGGTACTCAGTAGGAAGGTCTGATTTCTCTATTATTAAAACAAGACCCAGATGGCAAATATAAAGACCCAGTCTATCTAAAAAACTGGAGGCCCCTTACACTTCAGTGTTGTGTTGCAAAAAATACTAGCAAAATGCATAGCTCTCAGAATTAAAAGGGGTTTTTACCAGGTATTGTTCATCCTGATCAGACAGACTTTTTACATGGATGATACATTGGAGATATGAAATAATTACTACAAATAATAGAACATCATGAAACATGTAAGAAGCCAGGAAGGGTATTTATAGTGGATTTTGAAAAGGCATTTGATAAAGTAAGACCTGATTTTATTTATAAATGCCTGGATTTTTCCAATTTCGGTAATTAAAATAATGTATAGCAACCCTAGGTGTAAAATAGTAAATAACGGCTACTTCTCAGAGAGTTTTGAATTGTCAAGAGGAGTTAAACAAGGGTGTCCGCTGTCACCATATCTATTCGTTATGGCCATCTAAATGCTAGCTATTAAAATCAAATCCAATATCAACATTAGAGGATTGGAAATGCAAGGCTTAAAAACAAAGTCTGCAAGCTAGATCCCTGAAATGTCTCGTTAAAAATCTAGATAACTTTTCTATACTCTCTGGACTAAAACCTAATTATGATAAGTGTATGGTTGAGGGACAACTATTGGGGAACTGTGGGTGTCAGATCTCCCCTAGGAGATGTGGGTGTGGAGTCAGGCGCAGGAGAAACAAGTTCCAAAGAAAATGACGTTTTATTTAACTAGCTCAAAAAA
This sequence comes from Oncorhynchus kisutch, assembly GCF_002021735.2. NCBI lineage: Eukaryota > Metazoa > Chordata > Actinopteri > Salmoniformes > Salmonidae > Oncorhynchus > Oncorhynchus kisutch. Next base: position 38,869,078 of record NC_034194.2, on the reverse strand, counting down.
CAACAGGACACCGGACTACAGTAATAGCCATGAAAACCCCACTCAGACACAGTCCAGGGAAAAACCCACTCAGACACAGTCCAGGGAAAACCCCACTCAGACACAGTCCAGGGAAAACCCCACTCAGACACAGTCCAGGGAAAACCCCACTCATACACAGTCCAGGGAAAACCCCACTCAGACACAGTCCAGGGAAAACCCCACTCAGACACAGTCCAGGGAAAACTCACCTGTAGAACATGAGCTAATAAAACGAAACCTAAACTCACTGACAGTTCAAACGAAAACAATCTTGATCTTGGAGGGTTTGTGTTTCACAGGATTGTGATCATGAAGGGGGAAACTGTGACGTGTTTTGTGTCACTGTCGTGCACACACACCCTCACGCATAGGGACGGCTCTGTTGCAGAAAGACTGGTGCATGTTTGTGGTGTCTTGATGCTGTGTTGTTTGTTCTTGTACCTTGGTGTTGCACCTTCCTTGTGTTTTTTAATGGATAGTTTGAAAAATAAAACAATAAAAATGTGTGTGCAACATTGAACATTTGCTGGGCATAAATGACATTCAAAACCTTTAAAATTGAAGTGAAGACCAACAAAAAACGTGTAGTCTCAGAACATTTACTGTTTACTGGGTCGGTACAAACGGATGCAGTAAACAAATAACCAAAACTATTTTGAGTCACTGAGACACTATGTAAACCAACTGAATTGGTGAACGAGAAAGCCTAGAAACAAAGGAGTTATGTAAAACCTTAATACAATGAAATTAAAATGACTGAATGCTTGTGAGACCAAGCACACTAGATGATCAAAACAGTAGATCACATCAAATAAGCCAGAATGGGTTCGCCAACTCCCCAACTATACAAGAATAGTATGTTATTACTAAACATAAGTGTACCACAGGTGGGCTAGTTACTATCCACAGTTCGCAAGCAACAGTTGCTGATCTATGAGCATGTTCAAGACTTCTTGATGTGATGTTGAATGTGAGCCATAGCCTCCTCCAGAGACTCAAATGTGTAGTCTTTACCATCATGAGAAAGCCATAAACTGCCAGGAATCACAGTCCATGCTTCCCACCTGGACGGTCCAGTAGTAGTCGTTTGGCCCGAAAACTGCACGCTGCCTGGACACAGTAGGGGGAGTAGTCCTGATAGATAGAGAAGCTCTGTCCTTGAAAGCTCAGAGTGGTATTGTGGGATCATTGGAGAATCTCTATTTTCTCATGGAAAAAGTGCACTTGAAGAATTATATCACAGGGCCTCTCACCATCCCGGGGCTTTGGGGTGCAGTGACCGGTGGGCACGATCAATAAGGGGCTTCTCATCCAAGGCAAGAACATCCTTCCGTAGCCCAGAAAGGAAGTCTGTGGCGCGAGGCATTTCCTCTGACTCTCTAAATCCCTCTAAACTCAGACAACTCTTCTGTACCTTTTTCAGATCCACAGTCAGGAGTTTCACGACAGCCTCCAGGGAGGTGGTTAGGTGGAGACATTGGTAACGGAGGTTTCCAGTGCTACAATCATCGTAGTGTGCAACTCTGTTGTTGTTTTGAGTGATGTGATTGCTGGCACCGGATGGTTAGATCGGCTTTTAAAGTATCAGAAACCTCCTGTACTCGGGCCTCAATCGTAGCAACTACCTCCGTTTTCATTTCAACTATCTCAGAGCGTAGTAGTTTGATGGCCTCGAGAATGTTCATTTCAGCGCCGCCAGGCCAAGCCGCACCCCCAGGTAAAGTGTGAGTCCCTCAGACTCAGGAGAATGATGATGAGAGTGGGTCTTTTAGGCCGGGTTTTCTCAAAGTCATATTTTTGGCCTAATGTTTCATTGACATGCTGACATTCGAAAGCAAAGTAGTCTTGGTTTTTACAGAGAGGGATCACCAAACTAATATTTGAAAATATATTTGCAAAATTCACATAAAATGTAAGAATACTGTGGGAGCAAACGGAAAAGATGTCAGTCGCACATGGTGCCCCTCCAACCCTGACAGTAAATCTCAGTAAGACCAAAATAATGGTGTTCCAAAAAAAGGTCCAGTCGCCAGGACCACAAATACAAATTCAATCTAGACACCGTTGCCCTAGAGCACACAAAAAAACTATACATACCTCGACCTAAACATCAGCGCCACAGGTACGGAACATCCACAAAGCTGTGAACGAGCTGAGAGACAAAGCAAGAAGGGGCTTCTATGCCATCAAAAGGAACATAAAATTCAAGAAACCAATTAGGACCTGGCAAAAATACTTGAATCAGTTATGGAACCCATTGCCCTTTATGGTTGTGAGGTCACCAATCAAGAATTCACAAAATGGGACAAACACCAAATTGAGACTCTGCATGCAGAATTCTTCAAAAATATCCTCAGTGAACAATGTAAAACACCAAATAATGCATGCAGAGCAGAATTAGGCCCATACCCGCTAATTATCAAAATCCAGAAAAGAGCCGTTAAATTCTACAACCACCTAAAAGGAAGCGATTCCCAAACCATAAAAAAACCATCACCTACAGAGAGATGAACCTGGAAAAGAGTCCTCTAAGCAAGCTGGTCCTGGGGCTCTGTTTACAAACACAAACAGACCCCACAGAGCACCAGGACAGAAACACAATTAGACCCAACCAAAAACAAAAAGATAATTACTTGACTCATTGGAAAGAATTAACCAAAAAACAGAGCAAACTAGAATGAGAGTACACTGTCCACTGTGACTGACCCAAACTTAAGGAAAGCTTTGACTATGTACAGACTCAGTGAGCATAGCCTAGCTATTGAGAAGGTTCGCCATAGGCAGACCTGGCTCTCAAGAGAAGACAGGCTATGTGCACACTGCCCACAAAATGAGGTGGAAACTGAGCTGCACTTCTTAACCTCCTGCCAAATGTATGACCATATTAGAGACACATGATTCCCTCAGATTACACAGATCCACAAATAATTTGTATAAAAAGAGAGAGAGAGAGGGAGGGAGGGAGAGAAAGAGTGCGAGAGAGAGGGGGAGAGAGAGAGAGAGAGAGAGAGTGAGAGAGAGAGAGAGAGGGAGGGAGGGAGAGGGAGAGTCGAGAGAGACAGAGAGAGAGAGAGGGAGGGAGGGAGGGAGAGAAAGAGTGCGAGAGCTTCCGGCGCCGACAGAGATGGCCGCCTCGCTTCACGTTCCTAGGAAACTATGCAGTTTTAGTTTTTTTACGTGTTATTTCTTACATTGGTACCCCAGGTCATCTTAGGTTTCATTACATACAGTCGAGAAGAACTACTGAACATAAGAGCATCGTCAACTCACCATCAGTACGACCAAGAATATGACTTTCACGAAGCGGATCCTGTGTTCTGCCTTTCACCCAGGACAATGGAATGGATCCCAGCCGGCGACCCCAAAAAACGACTTCGAAAAAGGGGAAAACGAAGCGGTCTTCTGGTCAGGCTCCGGAGACGGGCACATCGTGCACCACTCCCTAGCATTCTCCTCGCCAATGTCCAGTCTCTTGACAACAAGGTTGATGAAATCCGAGCAAGGGTAGCATTCCAGAGGGACATCAGAGACTGTAACGTTCTTTGCTTCATGGAAACATGGCTCATTGGAGAGATGCTATCGGAGACGGTGCAGCCAGCTGGTTTCTCCACGCATCGCGCCGACAGAAACAAACATCTTTCTGGTAAGAAGAGGGGCGGGGGCGTATGCTTTATGGTTAACGTGACGTGGTGTGGCCACAACAACATACAGGAACTCAAGTCCTTCTGTTCACCTGATTTAGAATTCCTCACAATCAAATGTCGACCGCATTATCTACCAAGGGAAATCTCTTTGATTATAATCACAGCCGTATATATTCCCCCCCAAGCAGACACATCGATGGCTCTGAACAAACTTTATTTGACTCTTTGCAAACTGGAATCCATATACCCGGAGGCTGCATTCATTGTAGCTGGTGATTTTAACAAGGCTAATCTAAAAACAAGACTCCCTAAATTTGATCAGCATATCGATTGCGCAACCAGGGCTGGAAAAACCTTGGATCATTGTTATTCCAACTTCCGCGACGCATATAAGGCCCTGCCCCGCCCTCCTTTCGGAAAAGCTGACCACGACTCCATTTTGTTGATCCCTGCCTACAGACAGAAACTAAAACAAGAAGCTCCCGCGCTGAGGTCTGTTCAACGCTGGTCCGACCAATCTGATTCCACACTCCAAGACTGCTTCCATCACGTGGACTGGGATATGTTCCGTATTGCGTCAGACAACAACATTGACGAATACGCTGATTCGGTGAGCGAGTTCATTAGAACGTGCGTTGAAGATGTCGTTCCCATAGCAACGATTAAAACATTCCCAAACCAGAAACCGTGGATTGATGGCAGCATTCGCGTGAAACTGAAGAGACAGAGAGAGTAGAGAGAAAGACGGGGTAGAGAGAGAGAGAGAGAGAGACAGACAGAGAGAGAGAGAGAGAGAGAGAGAGAGAGACAGACACAGAGAGAGAGAGTGAGAGAGAGAGAGAGAGAGAGAGAGAGAGAGAGAGAGAGAGAGAGAGAGAGAGAGAGAGAGAGAGACAGAGAGAGAGAGAGACAGAGAGACAGACAGAGAGAGAGAGAGAGAGTGAGAGAGAGAGAGAGAGAGAGAGAGAGAGAGAGAGAGAGAGAGACAGAGAGAGAGAGACAGACAGAGAGAGAGAGAGTGAGAGAGAGAGAGAGAGAGAGAGAGAGAGAGAGAGAGAGACAGAGAGACAGAGAGAGAGAGAGACAGAGAGAGAGAGAGAGAGAGAGAGAGAGATCTTTAGAATTAGAACACCTATCTTTGCTCAAGTCAGAGAGTTCTATTGGTGATTTATCAGAGCAGACTGTGACACTGTGACATGGACCGTTGGACTGACACCGACCTCAATCCATTCTACTGTAAAAAAAAGAAAAACAGAAAAGAAACACAGAAAATGACCTGTTACATCATTTTCCACATGGAAACTTATTTCGGGCACATTTTCTAATTATCAACCCGTTTTCTTCACATGTCCAACAGTTGGAGTGTTGCTATGATGTGATTTTCCTTTTTCACATTACTATATTAGCCACTGAACTCTGAAATGTTAATACTGTTTATGAACTACAAGTCAGACTTAATGTGTTAATACTGTTTCTGAACAATAAGTCAGACTTATACGGTTCTGGCTAAAACCTTAGTTAACTACCGAGGGAGAGGGACTTGGCAATCGATGTTTTATAACCAACACTGATCGCTAGATTACCAGAAAGCCAGAATAAATGATTAAAACAGTACCCGAGTCTAGTTTAGAAGAAGGCTTGGTGAAATAGAATAAGATCCTGTGAAATAGAGTTACCTATTAGGTTACATAGCTGCCGGTTTGTTGTTATGAAAGTTGGATCCTTTGGGGGCTTTAAAAGTGTTCTTGCACTGCGATCCTGAACATGCAGAACTAGGAAACGTTCGTAACTTGTGAGTGATAGGAACAACGAGCACCACCACCGATCAGCCTATACTACTGCGCACACACCCATTGTTACCTTGACAACAAGCGTAGCCATGTGAACACACCACAGCAGGTTGGTGGCTACTTAATTGGAGGAGAAAGGACTTGTTGTAATGGCTGGAGCATTGTGTTTTGATGCGATTCCATTTTCACAGTTTCAGACATTATTATGAGCTGGACCTTCCCTCAGCAGCCTGCACTGAAACACACACAAATCTGATTTGGTAACATCCTGTTTGGTCAGTCAGTGTTCCCGAAACAGATTTGGAAAACATAACTGATATGAGCATTAAGGCCTGCAGTGTAAACAAGGCTTAAGAGTCTGCTGGCAGCCAGCTAGATTCTCTCTGTGCCCTCCCTCTATCAGGTATTATTCAAAACACCTGCTATCATCTCCAACGGGACTCAACTGTGTCCCTACCCAGTCACACAGGAAATACCTAACTGAATTGGGAATACTAGATTTCACAATTTCAGGCTGTATTCACAATACGCACGGTCACGCTTTCTCAGGTGGACTCTGCATTAAAGATGTCCAGGACATTCAGCTTCAAGTTGCACAACCCACAACTATTTTTCTCTGTGTCATCCTCCATCCCACCATTAATCCTTTACGTCCATCCCTCCCTTGATCCCTACCTACCTCCCTCTTTCCCTCCATCCTTCCGTCTGTCTGTCTGTCTGTCTGTCTGTCTGTCTGTCTGTCTGTCTGTCTGTCTGTCTGTCTGTCTGTCTGTCTGTCTGTCTGTCTGTCTGTCTGTCTGTCTGTCTGTCTGTCTGTCTGTCTGTCTGTCTGTCTGTCAGCTATTGTCTGTCTGAATGTTTGCATCTTTTAGACAAACGTCAGTTTTTACAGTGAGTTTGTGAGATCTTTTTGCAGCACTATTAATAAATGTAGGCTACCTTTCTATTTGAAAATCAATGACCATCACGAACACTTCCCCTTAGGAATTACTCAACAATAATACCAAAAAATGGCTACCTTCTCAGAAGTTTTGCTTGTCATGATATATTACTGGCTACGTTACAGTGAGATAATGCCTCTCAGGGACACTATGTCCTTAAGGTGAAGATACAAGAGCTACTAGTTTGCACAGATCCGCAGGCACCTGTGTAAAAACTACATAATACAATACTGATGTGAATTACAGACCTGGGGTCAAATAACATTTTATTTCTGAGCTTGTCTGGCGCAATGGAACCAAAGGTATAGATCCCACAATAGAACCCTAAATATCTGGGACTACAGACAGGCAGGCAGACAGACTGGGTGTTGCTACCTTGGTCTAGCTGACTGACTGGGTGTTGCTACCTTGGTCTAGCTGACTGACTGGGTGTTGCTACCTTGGTCTAGCTGACTGACTGGGTGTTGCTACCTTGGTCTAGCTGACTGACTGGGTGTTGCTACCTTGGTCTAGCTGACTGACTGGGTGTTGTTCCTCTGTGTGTCGTGGGTGGCCTGATCAGGGAGCAGGTCACAGCAGAGTCAGGTCTGTGTGAAGTGAACCAAGAGAGAGGATCAGGGCTGTGTCTGTGCCAAGCATAGCAGGGCAGGAGATAAGCCTCTGTAGTTTACGCCTGAGAACGCGGCTGATCACCCAGTAGACTGGCAGCGTCTGGAGGTCTGAGTACAGCATTAAGAGACCTCCGGGCCTCAATCTCTCATCTAACCCCTCCTGGCTTGGTCCCAGTCTCCAACAGGCCTCAAAACACTATCCTCTGTTCAACATCGTCTAACCTCTCCTGGCCTGGTCCCAGTCTCCAACAGGCATCAAAATACTCTCCTCTGTTCAGTATAGGGAAGCCCTCTTGCCCTGGTCTCGGTCTCTAGCAGGTAAACACATCTCCTCTGTTCAGTATAGGGAAGCCCTCTTGCCCTGGTCTCGGTCTCTAGCAGGTAAACACATCTCCTCTGTTCAGTATAGGGAAGCCCTCTTGCCCTGGTCTCGGTCTCTAGCAGGTAAACACATATCCTCTGTCCAGTAAAGTGAAGCCCCTGTTGACCTGGTTTGGTCAGTGTCTAAGTCCAGAGACTGAGCCTCCAAATCAAATCAAATCAAATGTATTTATATAGCCCTTCGTACATCAGCTGATATCTCAAAGTGCTGTACAGAAACCCAGCCTAAAACCCCAAACAGCAAGCAATGCAGGTGTAGAAGCACGGTGGCTAGGAAAAACTCCCTAGAAAGGCCAAAACCTAGGAAGAAACCTAGAGAGGAACCAGGCTATGTGGGTTGGCCAGTCCTCTTCTGGCTGTGCCGGGTGGAGATTATAACAGAACATGGCCAAGATGTTCAAATGTTCATAAATGACCAGCATGGTCCAATAATAATAAGGCAGAACAGTTGAAACTGGAGCAGCAGCACAGTCAGATGGACTGGGGACAGCAAGGAGTCATCATGTCAGGTAGTCCTGGGGCATGGTCCTAGGCCTCAGGTCCTCCGAGAGAGAAAGAAAGAGAGAAGGAGAGAATTAGAGAACGCACACTTAGATTCACACAGGACACCAAATAGGACAGGAGAAGTACTCCAGATATAACAAACTGACCCTAGCCCCCCGACACAAACTGACCCTAGCCCCTGTCTCCCTCCAGGCCTGGGAACCTCTCTGTCTAATGCCACTCCACACCTACACTGCCTTGGCCTGGCTGAAGTAAATAGGATGTAGGTCCTTAATAAATAACAAACACAACAGTTTTGGTTCTGCACGTGCATGGGTGTGGATTTGAATGAATGGAGCTTGTGTGTGTGGAACTCTGTGTGGGGCTCTGTGTGAGGCTCTTTGTGGGGCTCTGTGTGAGGCTCTTTGTGGGGCTCTGCGTGAGGCTCTTTGTGGGGCTCTGTGTGAGGCTCTTTGTGGGGCTCTGCGTGAGGCTCTTTGTGGGGCTCTGTGTGGGGCTCTGTGTGGGGCTCTGTGGGGGCTCTGTGTGAGGCTCTGTGTGGGACTCTGTGTGAGACTCTGTGAGGGACACTGTGTGAGACTCTGTGAGGGACACTGTGTGAGACTCTGTGAGTGACACAGTGTGAGACTCTGTGAGGGACACTGTGTGAGACTCTGTGAGGGACACTGTGTGAGACTCTTGGAGGGACACTGTGTGAGACTCTGTGAGGGACAGTGTGTGAGACTCTGTGAGGGACACTGTGTGAGGCGATGTGATGAAGACAAGAGGGAGATATATACATATATACATCCACATACAGTTGAAGTCTTAGGTTGGAGTCATTAAAACTATAGTTTTGGCAAGTCGGTTAGTACATCTACTTTGTGCATGACAAGTAATTTTTCCAACAATTGTTCACAGACAGATTATTTCACTTATAATTCACTGTATCATAATTCCAGTGGGTCATAAGTTTACATTCACTAAGTTGACTGTGCCTTTAAACAGCTTGGAAAATGCTAGATAATGATGTCATGGCTTTAGAAGCTTCTGATAGGCTAATTGACATGATTTGAGTCAATTGGAGGTGTACCTGTGGATATATTTCAAGGCCTACCTTCAAATGACTCCAACCTAAGTGTATGTAAACTTCCGACTTCAACTGTATATAGAGGGACTGTCTTCTCCCGGCAGGCCCGGTCCTTGGCCTCTGGCTCTCTGGCTGCTGATACCATTCAGTTTCCTTCTCCCCACAGAGGATAGATAGATCAAAGAAAAAGAGAGAGAGGAAGAGAGAGGGAGACCGAGGGGGAGACCGAGGGAGACAGGGAGAGAGAGGGAGACAGAGGGAGGCACATTGAGACACAGGAAGAGAGAGTTGGACAGAGGGAGACAGGGGGGGAGAGAGGGAAACCGAGGGGGAGACCGAGGGAGAGAGAGGGGGAGACAGGGAGAGAGAGGGAGACAGATGGAGACCGAGGGGGAGACAGAGGGAGAGAGAGAGGGAGACAGATGGAGACACATTGAGACACAGGAAGAGAGAGTTGAACAGAGGGAGACAGATGGAGACACATTGAGACACAGGAAGAGAGAGTTGGACAGAGGGAGACAGAGGGAGATAGAGAGGGAGACCGAGGGAGAGAGAGAGGGAGACAGGGAGAGAGAGGGAGAGAGAGAGGGAGAGAGAGGAAGAGAGAGGGAGACAGATGAGGACACATTGAGACACAGGAAGAGAGAGTTGGACAGAGGGAGACAGAGGGGGAGAGAGGGAAAGAGAGAGAGAGACACAGGGGGAGATGGAGTTAGAGGGAGACAGAGGGAGATAGAGAGGGAGACCGAGGGAGAGAGAGGGAGACAGATGGAGACACATTGAGACACAGGAAGAGAGAGTTGGACAGAGGGAGACAGAGGGGAGAGAGGGAAAGAGAGAGAGAGACACAGGGGGAGATGGAGTTAGAGGGAGACAGAGGGAGATAGAGAGGGAGACCGAGGGAGAGAGAGAGGGAGACAGGGAGAGAGAGGGAGAGAGAGAGGGAGACAGAGGGAGAGAGAGGGAAAGAGAGAGGGAGACACAGGGGGAGATGGAGTTAGAGGGAGACAGAGGGAGATAGAGAGGGAGACCGAGGGAGAGAGAGGGAGACAGGGAGAGAGAGGGAAAGAGAGAGGGAGAGAGAGGGAGACAGAGGGAAAGAGAGAGGGAGACAGAGGGAGAGAGAGTGAAAGAGAGAGGGAGACCGAGGGAGAGAGAGAGGGAGACAGGGAGAGAGAGGGAAAGAGAGAGGGAGGGAGACAGAGGGAGACCGAGGGGGAGACAGAGGGAGAGAGAGAGGGAGATAGAGGGAAAGAGAGAGGGAGACAGAGGGAAAGAGAGAGGGAGACAGAGAGAGAGAGGGAGAGAGAGGGAGAGAGAGAGGGAGACAGAGGGAGAAAGGGAAGGAGAGAGAGGGAGAGAGAGAGAGAGAGGGAGACAGAGGGAGAGAGAGGGAAAGAGAGAGGGAGACAGAGGGAGAGAGAGGGAGAGAGAGGGAGACAGAGGGAGAAAGAGAAGGAGAGAGAGGGAGAGAGAGAGAGAGGGAGACAGAGGAAGAGAGAGGGAAAGAGAGAGGGAGACAGAGGGAGAGAGAGGGAGAGAGAGAGGGAAAGAGAGTGAAAGACAGAGGGAGACCGAGGGGGAGGATGGAGGGAGAGAGAGAGGGAAAGAGAGAGGGAGACAGTGTGAGAAAGAGAGGGAGAGAGAGGGAGAGAGAGAGGGAGGGAGACAGAGGGAGAGAGAGGGAAAGAGAGAGGGAGACAGAGGGAGAAAGAGAGGGAGAGAGAGGGAGAGAGAGAGGGAAAGAGAGAGGGAGAGAGAGGGAAAGAGAGAGGGAGACAGAGGGAGACAGAGGGAGACCGAGGGGGAGAGAGAGCGAGAGAGAGAGGGAAAGAGAGAGGGGGGAGAGAGGGAAAGAGAGAGAGAGACACAGGGGGAGATGGAGTTAGAGGGAGACAGAGGGAGATAGAGAGGAGACAGATGGAGACACATTGAGACACAGGAAGAGAGAGTTGGACAGAGGGAGACAGAGGGGGAGAGAGGGAAAGAGAGAGAGACACAGGGGGAGATGGAGTTAGAGGGAGACAGAGGGAGATAGAGAGGGAGACCGAGGGAGAGAGAGAGGGAGACAGGGAGAGAGAGGGAGAGAGAGGGAGACAGAGGAGAGAGAGGGAAAGAGAGAGGGAGACACAGGGGGAGATGGAGTTAGAGGGAGACAGAGGGAGATAGAGAGGGAGACCGAGGGAGAGAGAGGGAGACAGGGAGAGAGAGGGAAAGAGAGAGGGAGAGAGAGGGAGACAGAGGGAAAGAGAGAGGGAGAGAGAGTGAAAGAGAGAGGGAGACCGAGGGAGAGGAGAGAGAGGGAGACAGGGAGAGAGAGGGAAAGAGAGAGGGAGGGAGACAGAGGGAGACCGAGGGGGAGACAGAGGGAGAGAGAGAGGGAGATAGAGGGAAAGAGAGAGGGAGACAGAGGGAAAGAGAGAGGGAGACAGAGAGAGAGAGGGAGAGAGAGGGAGAGAGAGAGGGAGACAGAGGGAGAAAGAGAAGGAGAGAGAGGGAGAGAGAGAGAGAGGGAGACAGAGGGAGAGAGAGGGAAAGAGAGAGGGAGACAGAGGGAGAGAGAGGGAGAGAGAGGGAGACAGAGGGAGAAAGAGAAGGAGAGAGAGGGAGAGAGAGAGAGAGGGAGACAGAGGGAGAGAGAGGGAAAGAGAGAGGGAGACAGAGGGAGAAAGAGAGGGAGAGAGAGGGAGAGAGAGAGGGAAAGAGAGAGGTAGAGAGAGAGGGAAAGAGAGAGGGAGACAGAGGGAGACAGAGGGAGACCGAGGGGGAGACGGAGGGAGAGAGAGAGGGAAAGAGAGAGGGAGAGAGAGGGAAAGAGAGAGGGAGAGAGAGAGAGAGAGATGAGAGAGAGAGGAGAGAGAGAGAGAGAGAGAAGTCTGAATCCCATGTAGGTTTTAGAGTAAAGAGAGAGTTTTATCTCAGAGGGGCGATTAGATCTGGTAACATGTCCGTCATCTGAATAAACTCATGTTGCCGTGGCAACCTTTGTAACATCTCCACCACAGAATCCACTGTTTTTGGTAGCAAGGCATGTAGGGACCGGTGTTGTTTTGAGACAGTTGGAGGAATGTTCTTTCATATGAAAGGTCACACAGATGGGTGTTTGTTAGGTGGAGGTTTGAAAGTGTTCAGGCGTTAGACAATTAGTGGTTTCATCTTGACAAATCACAAACATTCCCTGAAGGGAGGGTAACGTACTAAACTCAGTTGCCTCCACTTCCAGACTGATATGATGTGTACGTGTTCACATTAATAAACACATTTGCTGTAACCCAGGAAACATTTGTATGTTTCTCTTCTGGTAAACGTCATGGGAAATGTCATGGTGGTATTGATTTGTATTGATTTGTAATGATTGGTAATGATTGGAATTGATTGGTATTGTATGGTAATTATTGGTATTGATTGGTAATGATTGGTATTGATTGGTAATGATTGGTAATGATTTGTATCGATTGGTATTGATTGGTAATGATTGGTAATGATTTGTATTGATTGGTATTGATTGGTAATGATTGGTAATGATTGGTAATGATTTGTATTGATCGGTATTGATTGGTAATGATTAGTATTGATTGGTATTGTATGGTAATTATTGGTATTGATTGGTAATGATTGGTATTGATTTGTTAATGATTGGTAATGATTTGTACCGATTGGTATTGATTGGTAATGATTGGTAATGATTTGTATTGATTGGTATTGATTGGTAATGATTGGTAATGATTGGTAATGATTGGTATTGATTGGTAATGATCGGTAATGATTGGTAATGGTTGGTATTGATTTGTATTTATTGGTATTGATTGGTAATGATTGGTAATGATTTGTATTGATTGGTATTGATTGGTAATGCTTGGTAATGATTGGTATTGATTTGTATTGATGGTATTGATTGGTAATGATTAGTATTGATTGGTATTGTATGGTAATTATTGGTATTGATTGGTAATGATTGGTATTGATTTGTTAATGATTGGTAATGATTTGTATCGATTGGCATTGATTGGTAATGATTGGTAATGATTTGTATCGATTGGTAATGATTGGTAATGATTGGTATTGATTGGTATTGATTGGTAATGATTGGTAATGATTGGTAATGATTGGTAATGATTGGTATTGATTTGTATTTATTGGTATTGATTGGTGATGATTGGTAATGATTTGTATTGATCGGTAATGATTGGTATTGATTGGTAATGATTGGTAATGATTTGTATTGATTGGTAATGATGGTAATGATTGGTAATGATTGGTAATGATTGGTATTGATTGGTATTGATTGGTAATGATTTGTATTGATTGGTAATGATTGGTAATGATTGGTAATGATTGGTATTGATTGGTATTGATTGGTAATGATTTGTATTGATTGGTATTGATTGGTAATGATTGGTACTGTATGTTGATGTTTTTTGTTGTGACTGGGTTTATATCCTCCTAATAACGATTAAATGTTTGTTATTTTCCTGTGGAAACACAAACACACACACACACACACACTCCTGGAGCAGTCAATAGAAAATGGTCTGACAACACCAACCCTCAGTGTTTCTGACACCAACCCTCAGCGGTCTGACACCAACCCTCAGTGTTCTGACACCAACCCTCAGCAGTCTGACGAGACCAACCCTCAGTGTTCTGGCACCAACCCTCAGCGGTCTGACACCAACCCTCAGTGTTCTGACACCAACCCTCAGCAGTCTGACGAGACCAACCCTCAGCAGTCTGACGACAACAACCCTCAGCAGTCTGACGACAACAACCCTCAGTGTACAACACTAATTCACACTGTCGACACCTTGTTGTAACTTTTTTGTGATGGCCCCGAGGATATAAAATGCAATATCACATTACTCCCTTCATTGACAAACACTGTTGACGGGAAGCTATGAAATGCTTTGGCTTGCCACCAAGTATGCAATATCTAAATCATTGGCTATAGGAAAGTAACTCAGTACACATAGCAATCAGTGATTGGTGTTTTGCTTCAATCCTCAATACAAAAATGCACTTTTTCTCAATTGACTTTCCTGGGACAAAAAAAAACAAGAAAAAAAATGATAAAAAATGCACAAAGCGAGGTCCATACAGAAATCGTTTGTTGGGATTGGTGTGGAAGAACTTGACTGGCCTGCACAGAGCTCTGACCTCAACCCCATCAAACACCTTTGGGATGAATAGAAAAGCCGACTGTGAGCCAGGCCCAATCGCCCAACATCAGTGCCGACCTCACTAATGCTCTTGTAGTTGAATGTAAGCAAGTACCCGCAGCAATGTTCCAACATCTAGTGGAAAGCCTTCCCAGAAGAGTGGAGGCTGATATAGCAGCAATGTTCCAACATCTAGTGGAAAGCCTTCCCAGAAGAGTGGAGGCTGTTATAGCAGTAATGTTCCAACATCTAGTGGAAAGCCTTCCCAGAAGAGTGGAGGCTGATATAGCAGCAATGTTCCAACATCTAGTGGAAAGCCTTCCCAGAAGAGTGGAGGCTGTTATAGCAGCAATGTTCCAACATCTAGTGGAAAGCCTTCCCAGAAGAGTGGAGGCTGTTATAGCAGCAATGTTCCAACATCTAGTGGAAAGCCTTCCCAGAAGAGTGGAGGCTGATATAGCAGCAATGTTCCAACATCTAGTGGAAAGCCTTCCCAGAAGAGTGGAGGCTGTTATAGCAGCAATGTTCCACCATCTAGTGGAAAGCCTTCCAGAAGAGTGGAGGCTGTTATAGCAGCAATGTTCCAACATCTAGTGGAAAGCCTTCCCAGGGGAATGGAGGCTTCTCATATTAATGCCCTCCTTGCTTCCACCTCATAACACAATGGAAGAGACGGTAGGAGAAAGAGCCAATCTCTCATTTCCTCAACAGCTCCATAATGCAACAGTCTGCTTCAGTGCATCACACGCACGCACACACACACACACACAACACACACACACACACACACACACACACACACACACACACACACACACACACACACACACACACACACACACACACACACACACACACACTGTTCATGGTGTAATTCTAGTAGTCTGGCAGTCAGAGGTCTAGCTAGGTAGTACATTTCATATCATCACGGATTACTTTCAGGACCCTCGGGGAGTAACAGATTATTCAGGACCCTCGGGGAGTAACAGATTATTCAGGACCCTCGGGTAGTAACAGACTATTCAGGACCCTCGGGAAGTAACAGATTATTGAGGACCCTCGGGGTGTAGCAGATTATTCAGGACCCTCAGGGAGTAACAGATTATTCAGGACCCTCGGGGAGCAATTGATTATTCAGGACCCTCAGGGAGTAACAGATTATTCAGGACCCTCGGGGAGTAGCAGATTATTCAGGACCCTCGGGGAGTAACAGATTATTGAGGACCCTCAGGGTGTAGCAGATTATTCAGGACCCTCAGGGAGTAACAGATTATTCAGGACCCTCGGGGAGTAGCAGATTATTCAGGACCCTCGAGGAGTAACAGATTATTCAGGACCCTCGGGGAGTAACAGATTATTCAGGACCCTCGGGGAGTAATAGACTATTCAGGACCCTCGAGGAGTAACAGATTATTCAGGACCCTCGGGGAGTAACAGATTATTCAGGACCCTCGGGGAGTAACAGATTATTCAGGACCCTCGAGGAGTAATAGATTATTCAGGACCCTCTGGGAGTAAGAGACTATTCAGGACCCTCGGGGAGTAACAGATTATTCAGGACCCTCGGGGAGTAAGAGACTATTCAGGACCCTCGGGGAGTAAGAGACTATTCAGGACCCTCGGGGAGTAAGAGACTATTCAGGACCCTCGAGGAGTAACAGATTATTCAGGACCCTCGGGGAGTAACAGATTATTCAGGACCCTCGGGAGCAATAGATTATTCAGGACCCTCGGGGAGTAAGAGACTATTCAGGACCCTCGGGGAGTAACAGATTATTCAGGACCCTCGGGGAGTAAGAGACTATTCAGGACCCTCGGGGAGTAAGAGACTATTCAGGACCCTCGGGGAGTAAGATACTATTCAGGACCCTCGAGGAGTAACAGATTATTCAGGACCCTCGGGGAGTAAGAGACTATTCAGGACCCTCGAGGAGTAAGATACTATTCAGGACCCTCGGGGAGTAAGAGACTATTCAGGACCCTCGGGGAGTAAGAGACTATTCAGGACCCTCGGGGAGTAAGAGACTATTCAGGACCCTCGAGGAGTAACAGATTATTCAGGACCCTCGGGGAGTAACAGATTATTCAGGACCCTCGGGGAGCAATAGATTATTCAGGACCCTCGGGGAGTAAGAGACTATTCAGGACCCTCGGGGAGTAACAGATTATTCAGGACCCTCGGGGAGTAAGAGACTATTCAGGACCCTCGGGGAGTAAGAGACTATTCAGGACCCTCGGGGAGTAAGATACTATTCAGGACCCTCGAGGAGTAACAGATTATTCAGGACCCTCGGGGAGTAAGAGACTATTCAGGACCCTCGAGGAGTAAGATACTATTCAGGACCCTCGGGGAGTAAGATACTATTCAGGACCCTCGGGGAGTAAGATACTATTCAGGACCCTCAGGGAGTAAGATACTATTCAGGACCCTCGAGGAGTAACAGATTATTCAGGACCCTCGGGGAGTAAGATACTATTCAGGACCCTCGGGGAGTAAGATACTATTCAGGACCCTCGGGGAGTAAGATACTATTCAGGACCCTCGGGGAGTAAGATACTATTCAGGACCCTCGGGGAGTAAGATACTATTCAGGACCCTCGGGGAGTAAGATACTATTCAGGACCCTCGGGGAGTAAGAGACTATTCAGGACCCTCGGGGAGTAAGAGACTATTCAGGACCCTCAGGAAGTAACAGATTATTCAGGACCCTCGGGAAGTAACAGATTATTCAGGACCCTCGGGAAGTAACAGATTATTCAGGACCCTCGGGAAGTAACAGATTATTCAGGGAGTCACCTAAATGGAAGACTATTCCCTCTGTATATCGCCTCTCTACTCTTATTTTATTGCTGCTCTTTAATTATTATGATGATTTTTTTACTTATTTATTTTTGCCTTTAAACTGCATTGTTGGTTTAATGACTTGTAAGTAATTATTTCACTGTAATGTCTACCTACACCTGTTGTTTTCAGCGCATGTGACAAATACAATTTGAAGTGATTTAGTGCACAACTTTTGACCATGGCCAAAAGGGGTCTGTTTAACATACTCACACTATATGGAGAATAGGTTGCCATTTAGGACGCACCTGCAGACTATTCTAATTTCATGTTATAATTCTGTGCCTGACGGAGACCTTAGATTTGAAACGCTGCTCAATAAAACTTCGGGAGCCTTCAACGGTGTGCAGGTATCTATTCATCATCTCTGGGATCTGGCCTGGTCTACAAGTCATCGTTGCTTTGGGGTGACATCATCCCCCCCCCCCACCCAACAACAAACATCCACATTAAGAAAATGGGACTCAAACATCCTCGTAATAAAATGCAAACTGCCAACGAGTTTTTGGGCGATTGGGATCACAGTGCTGTATTTCATACTATGAAGTCAGTGATAGTTCATAAAATGTCAATTAGTGTTAGCTGATTGGGTCCCCCACAGCTTCCCCAGCTTCCACAGCTTCCACAGCTTCCCCAGCTTCCCCAGCTTACTTAGAACCATATCAATGACTTGTGATACACTGTTATTATCGTTAAAGTCTAGGCTAAACATAGTTAATCAGGTTCTAGCAATGACAAATGCTAGCAATTAGCGAGTAATTAGCTGTTAATTCAAAAACAAAACAGACATACCATATTAGACAACTTTGCTATTTTAGATCATGCTTGTGAGTGTGGGTTGGATGACAGTGATTGCCATAATTCATATATTTACTTTGATTTCAGTCCAATTTTGAAGTCATTTGTGAGCGTTCAATTGCCTTTTATGGGCTTCTTTGACATTAAGTTCTCGTTATATGACTGAGGTCAAGTCCTGCTAGATGCATTCATACGCTGTCATTTCCAGAATTCAGTAATGATACAACTCTGAATGTATTTTCCCCTAACATCACATTTCCATGTATTTACTTCTATGTATCAGACCGATAAGTTAGCAATTTGGAATGATTCTGGAGAACCATAACGTGAGTCAATATCACCACTGATGAATGGCATTCTATTATAGAACGTCAGAATCATATAAATCATTCTGTGCATTCTGGGAATTTCCTCTTTCATTGTTGTGTTTTTTTCCTCCCTCCTTCCCCATTCTAGTCTCTCTAACAGATGGTGGTGTGGGACGACCGGCTGGCCTAGACTGTTGTGGAAAGCCTAGAGCCAAGAAAGATGCTTTCATAAAAGTGAGTGAAAAATCTTTTTTTCCATAACTTCATAGATGGCATTATTGTGCTCTGACAATGAGGGATGCCTCAGTATAAATTCCTATCAATAACCGTAATCATGACCCAGTATTAACGTGACTTATAGTGCCTATAAAGAGTGTACTTTTTAAAAACATTTTTCTATCTTAAAATTAAATCTAAAAAGGGATTTTTTTTTATCCCTACATATCTACACAACGTACTCCACATAAAATACAATAACTAAGATGTCTCGATTGCGTGTCTTCACCCCCCAGAGTCAATACCTTTGGTAGCCATTACAGCAGTGAATCATTTTGAATAAGATTCTACTATCTGTGTACAACTCTTAGGACAACATAGAGTGCCTTTGGAAAGTTTTCAGACCCCTTTGACTTTTTCCACATTTTGTTACAGCCTTAATTCTAAAATGGATTAAATTGTTTGCTTTTTCTTTTTCTCATCAATCTACACAAAATACCCCATAACGACAAAGCAAAAACAGGATTTAAAAAATAAAAACTGAAATATCACATTTACGTAAGCATTCAAACCCTTTACTTAGTACTTTGTTGAAGCACCTTTGGCAGTGATTACAGCCTCGAGTCTTCTTGGGTATGACACTACAAGCTGTATTTGGGGCGTTCCCATTCTTCTCTACTGATCCTTTTCTCTACTGATCTTCCTCTCTACTGATCCTCTTCTCTACTGATCCTCTTCTCTACTGATCCTCTTCTCTACTGATCCTCTTCTCTACTGATCCTCTTCTCTACTGATCCCTTTCTCTACTGCTCCTCTTCTCTACTGATCCTTTTCTCTACTGATCCTCTTCTCTACTGATCCCTTTCTCTACTTATCCTCTTCTCTTCTGATCCTCTTCTCTACTGATCCTTTTCTCTACTGATCCTTTTCTCTACTGATCCTTTTCTCTACTGATCCTCTTCTCTACTGATCCCTTTCTCTACTGATCCTCTTCTCTACTGACCCTCTTCTCTACTGATCCCCTTCTCTACTGATCCTCTTCTCTACTGATCCTCTCAAGCTTTGTCAGGTTGGATGGGGAGCGTTGCTTCACAGCTATTTTCAGGTCTCTCCAGAGATGTTCGATCGGGTTCAAGTCCGGGCTCTGGCTGGGCCACTAAAGGACATTCAGAGGCTTGATCCGAAGCCACTCCTGCGTTGTCTTGGCTATGTGCTTAGGGTCGTTGTCCTGTTGGAAGGTGAACCATCTCCCCAGTTTGAGGTCCTGAGCACTGGAGCAGGTTTTCATCAAGGATGTCTTTGTACTTTGCTCTGTTCATCTTTGCCTCTATCCTGACTAGTCTCCCAGTATCCCTGTACATTGTTAATATGGTACTGAACTGACCCTGTATATAGTATGTTTACCCCTATACATACTGTATCTAAACATACTATATACAGGGTCAGTTCAGTACCATATTTACAATGTGCAGGGATACTGGAGTGATGGAGGTAGATACAGTATGTATAGGGGGCCAATCTACCAAGAGAGTCAGTGGGGAAGAATTACAATAAATACAAATGAAAATAAGGGGTTAGTGCAAATAGTCCAGGTAGCCGCTTGACTAACTGCTAAGGAACCCTTTGGTTCCAGAAGTGAGAACAGAGAACAGAGAGAGAGAACAGTCTATGACTAGGGTGGCAGGAGTCTTTGACCATTTTTAGGGCCTTCCTCTGACACCACCTCGTATAGAGGTCCTGGATGGCAGGACGCTTGGCCCTTAGTGTTGTACGAGGGCCTAACGCATTACCCTCTGTAGCGCCTGGCGGTCGGATGCTAAGCAGTTGCCATAACAAGCGGTGATGCAACCAGTCAGGATGTTCTCAATGGTGCATCTGTAGAACCTTTTTTCGGTGGATGGAACATGTGTCGAATAAATTACCAGGAAGCTTGTCACGGCTGACGGGGAGTCGGTCTCCATAGGAACCACAGCAGCACCACAGAGCTGAAGGAGCAGGTTTTATGGATGACAGGCCTGTTAAAATAAGTCTACTGGGTCATACGCTTCACTTAAACCAGACAGTATTAAGTGTAAATTATATTAATCAGGTGGGTTTTTACATTTGTCCTATTTCACACATGTCAAAGTATATTATATGCATTGGAAACTATTCTTGTTTTGCACCCTCGGAGAGGAGAGTCCCCACCAGGGATCAGACATTACTGACAGCGACCTTAGAGCGATTAGGGTTAAGTGTCATGCTCATGTGCACATCAACATATTTTTAATCTAATCAGCTCATGGATTCAAAACTTTTCAGTTACAGGACCAAAGCTCTTAACCTCTAGGCTACCTGTCTCCCTATAGTTTCCATATACCTATACATATACCGTTTCAATAAACCGTCTCAAGGCCTATGGTTTGGTTCAATGTTCATAGCCCACACATCTCTGTGGTAGACTTTTGGTTTCCTCTTTGCCTTTATGTCAGCTGCCAGTCAACCAGTTAGAACCAGACTAGATCACCAATAACACCAATTTAGACCAGAATCAGCAGTCAACCAGTTAGAACCAGACTAGATCACCAATAACACCAATATAGACCAGAATCAGCAGAACCAGCCAGTTAGAACCAGACTAGATCACCAATAACACCAACATTGACCAGAATCAGCAGAACCAGCCAGTTAGAACCAGACTAGATCACCAATAACACCAATTTAGACCAGAATCAGCAGAACCAGCCAGTTAGAACCAGACTAGATCACCAATAACACCAATTTAGACCAGAATCAGCAGAACCAGCCAGTTAGAACCAGACTAGATCACCAATAACACCAATTTAGACCAGAATCAGTAGACAGCCAATCCAAAGCCAGTTCATTCCACCAACACAAAAAGTTGTAGAGCCACAAAGTCCTTCAACCAAATCAATATGTAGCAGTACCAGCATCAGCAGGAAAGTGTTGTTTTAAGTCCACTCCACCACACAGAGAGACAGGCTCTAACAGCTTACAGATGAGGAGCTGAGGAGAGGTGTGACGTGGGTCCGAGGAAGTAGCACGCAAGCCAGAAATGTCAGTTGCACGGACGTCAAACGTTTTCCATTAGTTAGACACACCATTTTGATTAACTGCACAACCGTTCAGTTCTCTCTTCGTTGGGTTCTTAGCAGTAGACAAGTCTGCCACCCAGACAGTGGTTTGTCCTATGCGGTAAGCTACTTTGACCAGGGCCCATGTATTATGTGCGCAGTAAGGGCGCAATTTGGGACAATGCCAGTGTACTCAGTTTGCACAAAAACTTTCGTCAATACAGACGGTTGTGGTTAATCTCATGCCAACAATTTCCATTTTAGCCGATACCCAGAACAATTTACAGCAGCAATTGAGGGCACATCGACAGATTTTTCACCTAGTCAGCTCAGGGAGTTGAACCAGCAACATTTCTGATACTGGTACAACGCTCTTAACCACTAGGCTGCCTGCCACCCTTTACATGGGATAAATGGTAAATTATTACTTTTGCAGAACTGTCTTTCTCTCCCTCTATCTCTCTCTTTCTGTCTCCCTCTCTCTCTCTCTCTCTCTCTCTCTCTCTCTCTCTCTCTCTCTCTCTCTCTCTCATATTCTCTTTCTCTCCCTCTATCTCTCTCTTTCTGTCTCCCTCTCTCTCTCTCTCTCTCTCTCTCTCTCTCTCTCGTATTCTCTTTCTCTCCCTCTATCTCTTTCTGTCTTGCTTGCTCTCTCTCTCTCTCTCTCTCTCTCTCTCTATCTCTCTCTCTTTCTCTTTCTCTCTCTCTCTATCTCTCTCTCTCATTCTCTCTATAAATCATAGTGAGTAGCCATATTTAAGACACTCCATCATTATTAATACAAACTGTGACAGATTACATGGAGATTAAAACTGTGGGAAAAAGACACCAACAGCTTGGAAGAATTAGTCAATGTTTTTCCTGCATGATTTTTCATGCACTATATCTCACGCATCGTCTAGTTTCACACACACACACACACACACACACCACACACACACACACACACACACACACACACACACGCACACACACACACACACACACACACACACGCGCGCGCGCCCGCGCACGCACGCACATACATACAAACACACGAACACAAATACTCTGTTTTGAGGACATGCAAAACTCCTGGTGTTTTTCCTGTGTTCCTGATTATCACTAATATAATATCATTAGACGTATCACTCTATGGCTGGCTGCCCTCAGGGATGATCTGCTGGCACAAGCCTCTGACCCCAAAAACAAAAACAATTTGTTCCTAAAAACAAACGTGTGTATGTTGTATTGAGGACGGATGTAAGGACCACTGACAGGGGAAACAATAGCCACTTTGTTAGAGCTCAGAACCTTCCACCAACCAGACAGACCCCAGTGTGTTCTGTTCCTATGGCGACCTCCTGGACCTCCACTCTCTGCAGCATTCCGGGCATTCCGTGGACCATTAGCTGACACAACAGAGTCTTACATTTACACACATAGGCACAAAGACGCACACAAGCACACAAACACACACAAACACATACACACACACTCCCTGCCCCCTAGTGTGGCTATCTCTGCCAAGCCCTGTTATGTAATTGATCCCTCCCTCCCTCCCTCACTCCTTCAGATCCAACAGAATGCTTATGCTAGCTGCTCCACACGGGAAGTCACAGAGCTGAGACGGCGTTGTACCCAAAGGATCTGGAACAAACCTTGTTGTCTGTCTGCTCACATCCCTCCATACAGTACAGTCCCTGGGAGGGGCCTTCTGGACTCCTGGGCATCTGAGGTCATTTATCTGTCTTCATGTGCTGGCATCCTGCAGTTGTTTATTGAAGAACTGATCCGGAGTACAGTACACGTTCCTAGTTTCTTCCTCTATCCTTCTATCCATCCATCAATCCCCCATCCATATATCCCTCTCTCTTTCCTTTTGTTCACCCCTTCCCTCTCCTTCTCCTCTTTACCCCCTCATTACCTTTCCTTCTCCTCTTTTACCCTCCCTCCTTCCCTCTCCTTCTCCTCTTTTACCCTCCCTCCTTCCCTCTCCTTCTCCTTTTTTACCCCCTCATTACCTTTCCTTCTCCTCTTTTACCCTCCCTCCTTCCCTCTCCTTCTCCTCTTTTACCCTCCCTCCTTCCCTCTCCTTCTCCTTTTTTACCCCCTCATTACCTTTCCTTCTCCTCTTTTACCCTCCCTCCTTCCTTCTCCTCTTTACCCTCCCTCCTTCCCTCTCCTTCTCTTCTTTTACCCTCCCTCCTTCCCTCTCCTTCTCCTCTTTTACCCTCCCTCCTTCCCTCTCCTTCTCCTCTTTACCCTCCCTCCTTCCCTCTCCTTCTCCTCTTTTAACCTCCCTCCTTCCTTCTCTTCTTTACCCTCCCTCCTTCCCTCTCCTTCTTCTCTTTTACCCTCCCTTCTTCCCTCTCCTTCTCCTCTTTTACCCTCCCTCCTTCCCTCTCCTTCTCCTCTTTTACCCTCCCTCCTTCCCTCTCCTTCTCCTCTTTTACCCTCCCTCCTTCCTTCTCTTCTTTACCCTCCCTCCTTCCCTCTCCTTCTCCTCTTTTACCCTCCCTCCTTCCCTCTCCTTCTCCTCTTTTACCCTGCCTCCTTCCCTCTCCTTCTCCTCTTTTACCCTCCCTCCTTCCTTCTCTTCTTTTACCCTCCCTCCTTCCCTCTCCTTCTCCTCTTTTACCCTCCCTCCTTCCCTCTCCTTCTCCTCTTTTACCCTGCCTCCTTCCCTTTCCTTCTCCTCTTTTACCCTCCCTCCTTCCTTCTCTTCTTTTACCCTCCCTCCTTCCCTCTCCTTCTCCTCTTTTACCCTCCCTCCCTCCTTCCCTCTCCTTCTCCTCTTTACCCTCCCTCCTTCCCTCTCCTTCTCCTCTTTTACCCCCCTCCTTCCTTCTCTTCTTTTACCCTCCCTCCTTCCCTCTCCTTCTCCTCTTTTACCCTCCCTCCTTCCCTCTCCTTCTCCTCTTTTACCCTCCCTCCTTCCCTCTCCTTCTCCTCTTTTACCCCTGCCTCCTTTCCTTTCCTTCTCCTCTTTTACCCTCCCTCCTTCCTTCTCTTCTTTTACCCCCCCTCCTTCCCTCTCCTTCTCTTCTTTTACCCTCCCTCCTTCCCTCTCCTTCTCCTCTTTTAACCCTCCCTCCTTCCTTCTCCTCTTTTACCCTCCCTCCTTCCTTCTCTTCTTTTACCCTCCCTCCTTCCCTCTCCTTCTCCTCTTTTACCCTCCCTCCTTCCCTCTCATTCTCCTCTTTTACCCCTCCCTCCTTCCCTCTCCTCCTCTTTTACCCTCCCTCCTTCCCTCTCCTCCTCTTTTACCCTCCCTCCTTCCCTCTCTTACCCTGCCTCCTTCCCTATCCTTCTCCTCTTTTACCCTCCCTTCTTCCCTCTCTTACCCTGCCTCCTTCCCTATCCTTCTCCTCTTTTACCCTCCCTCCTTCCCTCTCCTCCTCTTTTACCCTCCCTCCTTCCTCTCCTCCTCTTTTACCCTCCCTCCTTCCCTCTCCTCCTCTTTTACCCTCCCTCCTTCCCTCTCTTACCCTGCCTCCTTCCCTCTCCTTCTCTTCTTTTACCTTCCCTCCTTTCTTCTCCTCTTCTTTTACCTTCCCTCCTCTCCTCTCCTTCTTCTTCTGTCTTTCACCATGAGTCAGTTAGTAACCCCTAACCCCTTCCCACTCCTTCTCTCCCTATGCATTCTCCCTCTCTCTCTCTCTCTCTCTCTCTCTCAATTCAATTCAATTCAATTCAAGGGCTTTATTGGCATGGGAAACATGTGTTAACATTGCCAAAGCAAGTGAGGTAGACAACATACAAAGTGAATATATAAAGTGAAAAACAACAAAAATGAACAGTAAACATTACACATACAGAAGTTAAAACAGTAAAGACATTACAAATGTCATATTATATATATATATACAGTGTTCTAACAATGTACAAATGGCTAAAGGACACAAGATAAAATAAATAAGCATAAATATGGGTTGTATTTACAATGGTGTTTGTTCTTCACTGGTTGCCCTTTTCTCGTGGCAACAGGTCACAAATCTTGCTGCTGTGATGGCACACTGTGGAATTTCACCCAGTAGATATGGGAGTTTTTCAAAATTGGATTTGTTTTCGAATTCTTTGTGGATCTGTGTAATCTGAGGGAAATATGTCTCTCTAATATGGTCATACATTGGGCAGGAGGTTAGGAAGTGCAGCTCAGTTTCCACCTCATTTTGTGGGCAGTGAGCACATAGCCTGTCTTCTCTTGAGAGCCATGTCTGCCTACGGCGGCCTTTCTCAATAGCAAGGCTATGCTCACTGAGTCTGTACATAGTCAAGGCTTTCCTTAATTTTGGGTCAGTCACAGTGGTCAGGTATTCTGCCGCTGTGTACTCTCTGTGTAGGGCCAAATAGCATTCTAGTTTGCTCTGTTTTTTTGTTAATTCTTTCCAATGTGTTAAGTAGTTATCTTTTTGTTTTCTCATGATTTGGTTGGGTCTAATTGTGCTGCTGTCCTGGGGCTCTGTAGTGTGTGTTTGTGTTTGTGAACAGAGCCCCAGGACCAGCTTGCTTAGGGGACTCTTCTCCAGGTTCATCTCTCTGTAGGTGATGGCTTTGTTATGGAAGGTCTGTGAATCGCTTCCTTTTAGGTGGTTGTAGAATTTAACAGCTCTTTTCTGGATTTTGATAATTAGTGGGTATCGGCCTAATTCTGCTCTGCATGCATTATTTGGTGTTCTACGTTGTACACGGAGGATATTTTTGCAGAATTCTGCATGCAGAGTCTCAATTTGGTGTTTGTCCCATTTTGTGAAGTCTTGGTTGGTGAGCGGACCCCAGACCTCACAACCATAAAGGGCAATGGGCTCTATGACTGATTCAAGTATTTTTTGCCAAATCCTAATTGGTATGTTGAAATTTATGTTTCTTTTGATGGCATAGAATGCCCTTCTTGCCTTGTCTCTCAGATCGTTCACAGCTTTGTGGAAGTTACCTGTGGTGCTGATGTTTAGGCCAAGGTATGTATAGTTTTTTGTGTGCTCTAGGGCAACAGTGTCTAGATGGAATTTGTATTTGTGGTCCTGGTGACTGGACCTTTTTTGGAACACCATTATTTTGGTCTTACTGAGATTTACTGTCAGGGCCCAGGTCTGACAGAATCTGTGCATAAGATCTAGGTGCTGCTGTAGGCCCTCCTTGGTTGGTGACAGAAGCACCAGATCATCAGCAAACAGCAGACATTTGACTTCGGATTCTAGCAGGGGGAGGCCGGGTGCTGCAGACTTTTCTAGTGCCCCTCGCCAATTCGTTGATATATATGTTGAAGAGGGTGGGGCTTAAGCTGCATCCCTGTCTAACCCCACGACCCTGTGTGAAGAAATGTGTGTGTTTTTTGCCAATTTTAAACCGCACACTTGTTGTTTGTGTACATGGATTTTATAATGTCGTATGTTTTTACCCCCAACACACCGCTTCCATCAGTTTGTATAGCAGACCCTCATGCCAGATTGAGTCGAAGGCTTTTTTGATATCAACAAAGCATGAGAAGACTTTGCCTTTGTTTTGGTTTGTTTGATTGTCAATTAGGGTGTGCAGGGTGAATACGTGGTCTGTTGTACGGTAATTTGGTAAAAAAGCCAATTTGACATTTACTCAGTACATTGTTTTCATTGAGGAAATGTACGAGTCTGCTGTTAATAATAATGCAGAGG
>NC_034194.2:38786338-38841990 GCF_002021735.2 Oncorhynchus kisutch | reverse complement strand
AAAGAAGGGGAGGCGGCAGGGTAGACTAGTGGTTAGAGTGTTGGACTAGTAACTGAAAAGTTGCTAGTTCAAATCCCTGAGCTGACAAGGTACAGATCTGTCGTTCTGCCCCTGAACAGGCAGTTAACCCACTGTTCCTAGGCTGTCATTGAAAATAAGAATTTGTTCTTAACTGACTCGCCTAGTTAAATAAAATAAAAATATTAGGAAGGTGTTCCTAATGTTTGGTATACTGAGCGTACACTCTCCAATCTCAGATCCCCTGTAAACATACATCTTGGTCACCTCTAACCTCTAACCTCTGACCAGGAGATGAAGCGAGCGGGTTCCGTGTTCAGTCTCTGTGGGGCGTTGTACCTAGCAGTTGAGAGTTATCATAAAAACTGCGTGACTAAGATTGGACGAATACCCTCTATGGTTCCATGCTCCCATGCTGTGCTTTCTCATTGACCTTTCACCTTAAACACCCTATAAGTACTGTAATAGATGCTAGCCTCTATCCAAAAGAGAGATAAAGAGAGAGGTCTCTGTGGGGCGATGTACTGTTCTGTACCTAGCAGTTTGAGAGTTACCGGTTAATGTCTACCTGCTACAAATCGCCATGAACTCCTTCCATGCCCTCAAAGGCTGTGATTTTTTTCAATTTTTACATTGTGCGATACTAAACGTAGTTTGTTTCCTGTCTGTGTTATCTGTGCTAATAAATATATTATTGAATCTCATATATTATTGAATCTCCGTCAGTGTGCTAATACCCCCCCCCCCCCTCTTCTCTCCCCTCCTTTCCTCCTCTCCTCACACACGTTTCTCTTCCTGTCTCCCCTTTCTCTCCCTCTCCTCTCCCCCTCCCCCTCCCCCTCACTCTCCTCACCTCTCCTCTCACCTCTGTAAAGGGGGGGGGGGGGGGTTGTACTTAAGGGGTAGTTAACTGGTCATCATTTCCTGCTTGTGTTAGCATAAACAGTATGATCCGATCATGATGTCACCCCTGACCTTTGACTGTGACATGGCACAGAGATGTAGTCCACTACAGGAAGTAGGGTGCCCGATTCAGATGCACCCAGAGTCTGTGTTTCTCAATCTCAGCACGTTGAAATATCGTACTAAACCACATATAACAGGTTATAGACTGGGTGGTTCGAGCCCTGAATGCTGATTGGCTGACAGCCGTGGTATATCAGACTGCATACCACAGGTATGACAAAACATTTATTTTTACTGCTCTAAATATGTTGGTAACCAGTTTATAATAGCAATAAGGCACCTCGGGGGTTTGTGGTATATGGCCAATATACCATGGCTAAGGGTTGTATCTAGCCGTGGTATATTGTCCATATACCAAACCCCCTCATGCCTTATTGCTTAAATATACCATCAAACTCACCCATGGCGGGGGGGGGGGGGCACAATGTCCTAACTTTGCTATGCCTATCAAAAATAATATCAACATCTTATTGGAAAGACACTTTTGAAGTCAAGTAGAGAAACAACTGTTGGCAGAGCGTATGGTTTCTGCAGGGCTGAACTAATGGCTGCATGTGATAGATGTTATCCCATTGTTCTGTCTCTCTGTCTCACTCTCTCCCTGCAGCCATAATCACCATCAATAAGAAATGATGAATAGGTTCCACATGGCGGATTAAACGGGCCCATCCCTCTCTCGTCCCTCTCTCCTCTCGTCCCTCTCTCCTCTCATCCCTCTCTCCTCTCATCCCTCTCTCATCCCTCTCTCCTCTCGTCCCTCTCTCCTCTCATCCCTCTCTCGTCCCTCTCCCCTCTCATCCCTCTCTCGTCCCTCTCTCCTCTCATCTCTCTCTCGTCCCTCTCTCCTCTCATCCCTCTCTCCTCTCATCCCTCTCTCATCCCTCTCTCCTCTCGTCCCTCTCTCCTCTCATCCCTCTCTCGTCCCTCTCCCCTCTCATCCCTCTCTCGTCCCTCTCTCCTCTCATCCCTCTCTCGTCCCTCTCTCCTCTCATCTCTCTCTCGTCCCTCTCTCCTCTCATCCCTCTCTCCTCTCATCCCTCTCTCCTCTCATCCCTCTCTCATCCCTCTCTCCTCTCATCCCTCTTTCCTCTCATCCCTCTCTCATCCCTCTCTCCTCTCGTCCCTCTCTCCTCTCATCCCTCTCTCGTCCCTCTCCCCTCTCATCCCTCTCTCGTCCCTCTCTCCTCTCATCCCTCTCTTGTCCCTCTCTCCTCTCATCTCTCTCTCGTCCCTCTCTCCTCTCATCTCTCTCTTGTCCCTCTCTCCTCTCATCTCTCTCTTGTCCCTCTCTCCTCTCATCTCTCTCTTGTCCCTCTCTCCTCTCATCTCTCTCTCGTCCCTCTCTCCTCTCATCTCTCTCTTGTCCCTCTCTCCTCTCATCTCTCTCCTCTCATCTCTCTCTTGTCCCTCTCTCCTCTCATCTCTCTCTTGTCCCTCTCTCCTCTCATCTCTCTCTTGTCCCTCTCTCCTCTCATCTCTCTCTTGTCCCTCTCTCCTCTCATCTCTCTCTTGTCCCTCTCTCCTCTCATCTCTCTCTTGTCCCTCTCTCCTCTCATCTCTCTCTTGTCCCTCTCTCCTCTCATCTCTCTCTCTCGTCCCTCTCTCCTCTCATCTCTCTCTTGTCCCTCTCTCCTCTCATCTCTCTCCTCTCATCTCTCTCTTGTCCCTCTCTCCTCTCATCTCTCTCTTGTCCCTCTCTCCTCTCATCTCTCTCTCGTCCCTCTCTCCTCTCATCTCTCTCTTGTCCCTCTCTCCTCTCATCTCTCTCCTCTCATCTCTCTCTTGTCCCTCACTCCTCTCATCTCTCTCTCGTCCCTCTCTCCGCTCATCTCTCTCTTGTCCCTCACTCCTCTCATCTCTCTCTCGTCCCTCTCTCCTCTCATCTCTCTCTTGTCCCTCACTCCTCTCATCCCTCTCTCCCTATGCTTTGGAATCACATGCTGGATTTTCTATTTTTACAACCTCTTGTTGTTCTCACCCCTTATGCTATTCTATAAACCAATACCTCCCTTCCAAGAAGTATTCTTTGTTGTTCTTCATTCTAAGTGTACTTCTCAAATGGCACCCTATTCCCTATACTGTACAGTGGACTACTTTTGACCAGGGCCCTATGGGTATTACGGATTGCACCCTTCCTCTGCGGCGTTCTGGCTAGCGTTGCTTCATAAAACCAGATGACTTAAAGAGATCATTAAACCGGTCAAATCTCCAGATGACAAAGAAATAGTCTGCGATGATATTGTTAGAAACTGTGACGCTTGGTGTTAGAAAATTCACACATTGTCTATATATCTAGAACAGATGAATGAGATGTTTCAGATAAAATCTGTATGCCTGAGATGAGATTAAAGGCTTGGATAAAATTAAATCAACGCATTGCTTCTATCAGATGCAGAAGAAGGCAGAGATGTGAAAATGTGCCCGTTAGCTTTCAACTTGGATTATCCCAACACATTTCTGGGACACCTATCACATTTCTGGATTTAAAAAAAAATCATGTGTCTTCTTTTATGTGAGGATCATATTCGGAACATGCTGTCTTCTGTCTTCAGTGTCTGTCTGGCATCACAGGGTTTTCCCAGCAAACACCACTAATGCTGTCAGTGATAATATTTGTGGTTTCGAACACAAACGTGGCACATTAGGGGCTAGATATGTATCGTAATGCCATTTATGTCAAAAGCAGCTGTTTCTTCTCGGACTTGAGGTTGTTGGGATTTGTTTTGCAACAAGGGTTGGAATGAAATATTAGCTCTTGAGATGCCCTAAAACAATTGGCTGGATCAATGGAAGTGTCATTGAAATATTTGGTTCCCGGATAAAAAATGTGTGGCATAATCATACCTCACGGTGGCCCACTGGCAGTGTCTCTACTCAGGTCCTCGGCCGTACCGTTTGGTGGGCTCAAAGCGTGTGGCGGCACAACAGCAGTGTGATTTCACAGCTGGCTACCATGAAGTTTTAAATCAGTTAAGTTCACATACTCTACTTACCTCCTCTCCTCCTCTCCTACTCTTCTCCTCTCCTACGATCCTCCTTTTTCCTCCTCTCCTCTCCTACTCTCCTTATCTCTCCTTCTCTCCTACTCTCCTACGCTCTCCTCCACTCTCCTCTCCTCCTCTCCTCTCCTCTCCCTCTCCACCTCTCCTCATCTCCTCTCCTACTCACCTCCTCTCTCCTCTCCTCCTCTCTCTTCCTCTCCTCTCCTCCTTTCCTCTCTCCTCCTCTCTTCTCCTCCTCTCCCCTATCCTCTCCTTCTCTCCTCCTCTCTCCTCCACTCTACTCTCCTCCTCTCTCCTTTCTCCTCCTCTCCTCTCCTCCTTTCCACTCTCCTCCTCTCCTCATCTCTCCATCTCCTCTCCACCTCACCTCCTCTCCTCTCCTACTCTCCTACTCACCTCCTCTCTCCTCTCCTCTCTCCTCCAATCTACTCTACTCCTCTCTCCTCTCCTCCTCTCTCTTCCTCTCCTCGCCTCCTTTCACCTCCTCCTCTCCTTTTCTCCTCTCCCCCTCTCCTCTCTTCTCCTCCTCTCCTCCTCTCCTCCTCTCCTCCTCTCTTCTTTCTCCTTCTTTCTCCCTTCTCCTCCCCTCCCCCTCTCCTCTCTTCCTCTCCTACTCTCCTGCCTCTCTCCCTCTCCTCTCTTCCTCTCCTACTCTCCTGCTCTCTCCCTCTCCTCTCCTCCTCTCCTCCACTCTACTCCCCTCCTCTCTCCTCCTCTCCTCCTTTCCACTCTCCTCCTCTCCTCTCCTCCTTTCCTCACTCCCCCTCTCTTCTCCTCCTCTCTCACTCTCCTACTCTCCTGCTCTCTCCCTCTCCTCTCCTCCTCTCTCCTCCACTCTACTCCCCTCCTCTCTCCTTTCTCTCCTCTCCCCCTCTCCTCTCCTCCTCTCCTACTCTCCTACTCTCCTCCTCTCTCCTTTCTCCTCTCCTCCTCTCCTCTCCTCCTTTCCACTCTCCTCCTCTCTCCCTCTCCTCTCCCTCTCCTCTCCCTCTCCTCTCCCTCTCATCCTCTCCTCTCCTCTCCTCTCCTCTCCTCTCCTCTCCTCTCCTCTCCTCTCCTCTCCTCTCCTCTCCTCTCCTCTCCTCTCCTCTCCTCTCCTCTCCTCTCCTCTCCTCTCCTCTCCTCTCCTCTCCTCTCCTCTCTCACTCTCACTCTCCTCTCTCACTCTCCTCTCTCACTCTCCTCTCTCACTCTCCTCATCTCTCCTCCTCTCTTCTCTCCGCTCCTCCTTCCTCTTCTCCTCCTCTCTCTTCTCCTCCTCTCTCTTCTCTCTTCTCCTCCCCCTCTTCTCCTCTCCCTCTATCTAAAATATACAACATGCTTTTACCTGAGGACTCACTGTCAGCATCCCAAATGGCACTGAAATTTCCTATATAGGGCACTACTTTAGACCAGGGCCCATAAGGCCCTGAACAAAAGTAGTGCAATGTATAGGGAATAGGGAGCTGTTTGGGAGGGAGCCACTTTGCTTACATTATTCCCACTATACCTCCTTTCCAGACAGAATGTGTATACTTTAATTGCCTCCATACTCACCTGCGTGATTTTCTTACTAAGTCTGGAACATTCTTGGTTGTTTTACTTAGTGTCCAGTTGATAAGCACAGAGAAGGTCTTTGTGGGAGTGAAAAGGAGAGAAAAAAAATCTTCTTTGCAATACGGACGGAGCTGGAAATAAATGTTTACTTAAAAGAGTTGCAGAAGGTTAGCAAAATACCTTGGCTGTGAGAAGAGGCCTGTGCTCCTGCATGAAACTAACTGCTGAGTCCGTGAGAGTGAATTTAACCACGTAGTATTAAGGGTCAAATCAAATCAAATCAAATTGTATTTGTCACATACACATGGTTAGCAGATGTTAGTGCGAGTGTAGCGAAATGCTTGTGCTTCTAGTTCCAACAATGCAGTAATAACCAACAAGTAATCTAACTAACAATTCCAAAACTACTGTCTTATACACAGTGTAAGGGGATAAAGAATATGTACATAAGGATATATGAATGAGTGATGGTACAGAGCAGCATAGGCAATATACAGTAGATGGTATCGAGTACAGTATGTACATATGAGATGAGTATGTAAACAAAGTGGCATAGTTAAAGTGGCTAGTGATACATGTATTACATAAGGATGCAGTCGATGATATAGAGTACAGTATATACGTATGCATATGAGATTAATAATGTAGGGTAAGTAACATTATATAAGGTAGCATTGTTTAAAGTGGCTAGTGATATATTTACATCATTTCCCATCAATTCCCATTATTAAAGTGGCTGGAGTTGAGTCAGTGTCAGTGTCAGTGTGTTGGCAGCAGCCACTCAATGTTAGTGGTGGCTGTTTAACAGTCTGATGGCCTTGAGATAGAAGCTGTTTTTCAGTCTCTCGGTCCCAGCTTTGATGCACCTGTACTGACCTCGCCTTCTGGATGATAGCGGGGTGAACAGGCAGTGGCTCGGGTGGTTGTTGTCCTTGATGATCTTTATGGCCTTCCTGTAACATCGGGTGGTGTAGGTGTCCTGGAGGGCAGGTAGTTTGCCCCCGGTGATGCGTTGTGCAGACCTCACTACCCTCTGGAGAGCCTTACGGTTGAGGGTGGAGCAGTTGCCGTACCAGGCGGTGATACAGCCCGCCAGGATGCTCTCGATTGTGCATCTGTAGAAGTTTGAGTGCTTTTGGTGACAAGCCAAATTTCTTCAGCCTCCTGAGGTTGAAGAGGCGCTGCTGCGCCTTCTTCACGATGCTGTCTGTGTGGGTGGACCAATTCAGTTTGTCTGTGATGTGTATGCCGAGGAACTTAAAACTTGCTACCCTCTCCACTACTGTTCCATCGATGTGGATAAGGGGGTGTTCCCTCTGCTGTTTCCTGAAGTCCACAATCATCTCCTTAGTTTTGTTGACGGGTCCCAAACAAGACAGGGCTGATTGTCTAGAGGAAGGTCGTTCTGCTGAAAAACATTTCTTCAAATTCAGACGTCAAAGAAGAGAGAGGTGTTGGAGAGGTGATTTCAAATTCAGACGTCAAAGAAGAGAGAGGTGTTGGAGAGGTGATTTCAAATTCAGACGTCAAAGAAGAGAGAGGTGTTGGAGAGGTGATTTCAAATTCAATGTATATATGTACATGTATGTACAACTCTATTTTCCCCCGTCAGGGTCAACATGTGGGTTGTATGTACAACTCTATTTTCCCCCGTCAGGGTCAACATGCGGGTTGTATGTACCAAAGCAGCTGACATTAGGGAAGCCTCGAACATCCTGTATTTAAATTTAGAATGCAGAATCAATTACATGCGTGTGAGTTTGAGCAAACAAGTTGTTCTGTTGCTAGTCGTTACCGCTACTAAAACACACACACACACACAGTCAAACACACACACATATTGGCTTGATGAAAGGTCTGAGGACGGAAAGGACGAGATGGATGGAATTTATCCAGCTAATTGATCTGTAACATGCTAGGACTGTGTGTGTGTGTGTGTGTGTGTGTGTGTGTGTGTGTGTGTGTGTGTGTGTGTGTGTGTGTGTGTGTGTGTGTGTGTGTGTGTGTGTGTGTGTGTGTGTGTGTGTGTGTCGGAGATTGAATTAAACTATAAACACCATTCCCTCCTTGTCATGGTCATCGAGATGGATTAAGTTCCCCACCAGCCACATAATAAGTGTGTCCATCTTTGCAGGCGTGCGGCTAACCTTCAATTATATTTCATTTAATTAAATCCAACTTTTTTTCCCCCCACTTAGGGTTAACAATGACCCCTTTCTGTGGTATCTCTCTGAGTTCATTCCAAAGATCCTACGCTCCCAAACCTCTCCTAGAGAAACCATCTGTTAGGCATCACACTGTTAGTCTGTTAGGTGTCACACTGTTAGTCTGTTAGGTGTCACACTGTTAGTCTGTTAGGTGTCACACTGTTAGTCTGTTAGGTGTCACACTTTGGGTGTGTCCGAAAAGGGCACCCTATTCCCTTTATAGTGCACTACTTTTGACCAGGGTCTATAGCGTTCTGATCAAAACTAGTGCACTTTGTAGGGAATAAGTTGCCATTTCTGAAAGCCTTTCCACGTACAATAATAGCCTCTCTCTCGCTCTCAAAGTATTTTTCCCTAAATCTCTCTCTGATGTGTTGGGAACCCTGGAAGATTCACTAAATCTCTCTCTGACATGTTGGGAACCCTGGAAGATTGCCTAAATCTCTCTCTGATGTGTTGGGAACCCTGGAAGATTCACTAAATCTCTCTCTGACATGTTGGGAACCCTGAAAGATTCCCTAAATCTCTCTCTGATGTGTTGGGAACCCTGGAAGATTCCCTAAATCTCTCTCTGATGTGTTGGGAACCCTGGAAGATTCCCTAAATCTCTCTATGACATGTTGGGAACCCTGAAAGTTTCCCTAAATCTCTCTCTGACGTGTTGGGAACCCTGGAAGATTCCCTAAATCTCTCTCTGATGTGTTGGGAACCCTGGAAGATTCCCTAAATCTCTCTCTGACATGTTGGGAACCCTGGAAGATTGCCTAAATCTCTCTCTGATGTGTTGGGAACCCTGGAAGATTCACTAAATCTCTCTCTGACATGTTGGGAACCCTGAAAGATTCCCTAAATCTCTCTGATGTGTTGGGAACCCTGGAAGATTCCCTAAATCTCTCTCTGACATGTTGGGAACCCTGGAAGATTGCCTAAATCTCTCTCTGATGTGTTGGGAACCCTGGAAGATTCACTAAATCTCTCTCTGACATGTTGGGAACCCTGAAAGATTCCCTAAATCTCTCTCTGACATATTGGGAACCTTGGAAGATTCCCTAAATCTCTCTCTGATGTGTTGGGAACCCTGGAAGATTCCCTAAATCTCTCTCTGACATGTTGGGAACCCTGGAAGATTCCCTAAATCTCTCTCTGACATGTTGGGAACCCTGGAAGATTCCCTAAATCTCTCTCTGACATGTTGGGAACCCTGAAAGATTCCCTAAATCTCTCTCTGACATGTTGGGAACCCTGGAAGATTCCCTAAATTGCTCTCTGACGTGTTGGGAACCCCGGAAGATTCCCTAAATCTCTCTCTGATGTGTTGGGAACCCTGGAAGATTGCCTAAATCTCTCTCTGACATGTTGGGAACCCTGGAAGATTGCCTAAATCTCTCTCTGATGTGTTGGAAACCCTGGAAGATTCACTAAATCTCTCTCTGACATGTTGGGAACCCTGAAAGATTCCCTAAATCTCTCTCTGACATATTGGGAACCTTGGAAGATTCCCTAAATCTCTCTCTGATGTGTTGGGAACCCTGGAAGATTCCCTAAATCTCTCTCTGACATGTTGGGAACCCTGGAAGATTCCCTAAATCTCTCTCTGACATGTTGGGAACCCTGGAAGATTCCCTAAATCTCTCTCTGACATGTTGGGAACCCTGAAAGATTCCCTAAATCTCTCTCTGACATGTTGGGAACCCTGGAAGATTCCCTAAATCGCTCTCTGACGTGTTGGGAACCCCGGAAGATTCCCTAAATCTCTCTCTGATGTGTTGGGAACCCTGGAAGATTGCCTAAATCTCTCTCTGACATGTTGGGAACCCTGGAAGATTCACTAAATCTCTCTCTGACGTGTTGGGAACCCTGGAAGATTCCCTAAATCTCTCTCTGACGTGTTGGGAACCCCGGAAGATTCCCTAAATCTCTCTCTGACGTGTTGGGAACCCTGGAAGATTCCCTAAATCTCTCTCTGACCTGTTGGGAACCCTGGAAGATTCCCTAAATCTCTCTCTGACATGTTGGGAACCCTGGAATATTTTCAGTAGGGATGGATGGGGGGTTGGAGACTCCGGGCTCACTCCTAGACCTGGGTTTAACTAGTACTTGAAAAATGTTAGCAAATTTATTTTTACTTCATTGAGCTTGCCTGGGACAACTGAGCAAATGGAATTCAGCCAAAGGGCTAAACCCTGCCTATCAGGCACTTCAGGCAGGCTCACTCAAACATTCCACGCATTTGAGACATTTCAAATACGATTTGAACACAGGTCTGGAGGGAGGTGGGTGGAAGAATTCTCCTGTTTACTTCTGTAGATCTGGGCTCTCCTCTTCCTTCTGTCCTCACGTGAGAACAGCGTCTCTCCACACGTGTCGGGCAATGGAGAGAGAGAGAGAGAGAGAGAGAGAGAGAGAGAGAGAGAGAGAGAGAGAGAGAGAGAGAGAGAGAGAGAGAGAGAGAGAGAGAGAGAGAGAGAGAGAGAGAGAGAGAGAGAAAAAAAGAAAAAGAAAAAAACTAATTTCTTAGTTGGGGAAGCTGTCCAAATCGCAGCCCCAGTAATATTAGCCACAGGATTTAGAGTTTCTGTAGCTCAAGTGGCTCCTACTACAGTCCATTGAGACACACAAGGGCCTTGTCAGAAATCAATACAGTACGATACCCTCAAAGAGATTGAGGATGTGTTGGGAGACAAAGTGGTTTCTTGCCATATTCTCTACATGGGAAAAACAATAAATCAAACATTTGCGGAAGAGATTAATAAAGTGTATTTGGAAAGCATAGTCAGTCCTCGGTGCCTGAAAGACTGTTATTTATCCAAACTGCACATACAGTATTTGGAAAACCAGACAGCAATGAACTCCTCCACTGATTGCTCAAAGTATTGGAGGTTTCTCAACATCACTCAGCATCTCATCGCTAGGTACCAGTTAAATGTCATGGTTCTCAACATCACTCAGCAGCTCATCGCTAGGTACCAGTTAAATGTCATGGTTCTCAACATCACTCAGCAGCTCATCGCTAGGTACCAGTTAAATGTCATGGTTCTCAACATCACTCAGCAGCTCATCGCTAGGTACCAGTTAAATGTCATGGTTCTCAACATCACTCAGCAGCTCATCGATAGGTACCAGTTAAAAGTCATGGTTCTCAACATCACTCAGCAGCTCATCGCTAGGTACCAGTTAAATGTCATGGTTCTCAACATCACTCAGCAGCTCATCGATAGGTACCAGTTAAAAGTCATGGTTCTCAACATCACTCAGCA
The DNA here is from genome assembly GCF_002021735.2 of Oncorhynchus kisutch. NCBI lineage: Eukaryota > Metazoa > Chordata > Actinopteri > Salmoniformes > Salmonidae > Oncorhynchus > Oncorhynchus kisutch. The sequence goes on along the minus strand of NC_034194.2, from coordinate 38,831,004 downwards.
GCTCATCGCTAGGTACCAGTTAAATGTCATGGTTCTCAACATCACTCAGCAGCTCATCGCTAGGTACCAGTTAAATGTCATGGTTCTCAACATCACTCAGCAGCTCATCGCTAGGTACCAGTTAAAAGTCATGGTTCTCAACATCACTCAGCAGCTCATCGCTAGGTACCAGTTAAATATCATGGTTCTCAACATCACTCAGCAGCTCATCGCTAGGTACCAGTTAAATGTCATGGTTCTCAACATCACTCAGCAGCTCATCGCTAGGTACCAGTTAAATGTCATGGTTCTCAACATCACTCAGCATCTCATCGCTAGGTACCAGTTAAATGTCATGGTTCTCAACATCACTCAGCAGCTCATCGCTAGGTACCAGTTAAATGTCATGGTTCTCAACATCACTCAGCAGCTCATCGCTAGGTACCAGTTAAATGTCATGGTTCTCAACATCACTCAGCAGCTCATCGCTAGGTACCAGTTAAAAGTCATGGTTCTCAACATCACTCAGCAGCTCATCGATAGGTACCAGTTAAATGTCATGGTTCTCAACATCACTCAGCAGCTCATCGCTAGGTACCAGTTAAATGTCATGGTTCTCAACATCACTCAGCAGCTCATCGCTAGGTACCAGTTAAATGTCATGGTTCTCAACATCACTCAGCAGCTCATCGCTAGGTACCAGTTAAATGTCATGGTTCTCAACATCACTCAGCAGCTCATCGGTCGGTACCAGTTAAAAGTCATGGTTCTCAACATCACTCAGCAGCTCATCGATAGGTACCAGTTAAATGTCATGGTTCTCAACATCACTCAGCAGCTCATCGCTAGGTACCAGTTAAATGTCATGGTTCTCAACATCACTCAGCAGCTCATCGCTAGGTACCAGTTAAATGTCATGGTTCTCAACATCACTCAGCAGCTCATCGCTAGGTACCAGTTAAAAGTCATGGTTCTCAACATCACTCAGCAGCTCATCGCTAGGTACCAGTTAAATGTCATGGTTCTCAACATCACTCAGCAGCTCATCGCTAGGTATCAGTTAAAAGTCATGGTTCTCAACATCACTCAGCAGCTCATCGGTAGGTACCAGTTAAATGTCATGGTTCTCAACATGACTCAGCAGCTCATCGCTAGGTTCCAGTTAAAAGTCATGGTTCTCAACATCACTCAGCAGCTCATCGGTAGGTACCAGTTAAATGTCATGGTTCTCAACATCACTCAGCAGCTCATCGCTAGGTACCAGTTAAATGTCATGGTTCTCAACATCACTCAGCAGCTCATCGCTAGGTACCAGTTAAATGTCATGGTTCTCAACATCACTCAACAGCTCATCGCTAGGTACCAGTTAAATGTCATGGTTCTCAACATCACTCAGCAGCTCATCGCTAGGTACCAGTTAAATGTCATGGTTCTCAACATCACTCAGCAGCTCATCGCTAGGTACCAGTTAAATGTCATGGTTCTCAACATCACTCAGCAGCTCATCGCTAGGTACCAGTTAAATGTCATGGTTCTCAACATCACTCAGCATCTCATCGCTAGGTACCAGTTAAATGTCATGGTTCTCAACATCACTCAGCAGCTCATCGCTAGGTACCAGTTAAATGTCATGGTTCTCAACATCACTCAGCATCTCATCGCTAGGTACCAGTTAAATGTCATGGTTCTCAACATCACTCAGCAGCTCATCGCTAGGTACCAGTTAAATGTCATGGTTCTCAACATCACTCAGCAGCTCATCGGTAGGTACCAGTTAAATGTCATGGTTCTCAACATCACTCAGCAGCTCATCGCTAGGTACCAGTTAAAAGTCATGGTTCTCAACATCACTCAGCAGCTCATCGGTAGGTACCAGTTAAATGTCATGGTTCTCAACATCACTCAGCATCTCATCGCTAGGTACCAGTTAAATGTCATGGTTCTCAACATCACTCAGTAGCTCATCGGTAGGTACCAGTTAAATGTCATGGTTCTCAACATCACTCAGCAGCTCATCGCTAGGTACCAGTTAAATGTCATGGTTCTCAACATCACTCAGCAGCTCATCGCTAGGTACCAGTTAAATGGCATGGTTCTCAACATCCCTCAGCAGCTCATCGCTAGGTACCAGTTAAATGTCATGGTTCTCAACATCACTCAGCAGCTCATCGCTAGGTACCAGTTAAATGTCATGGTTCTCAACATCACTCAGCAGCTCATCGCTAGGTACCAGTTAAATGTCATGGTTCTCAACATCACTCAGCAGCTCATCGCTAGGTACCAGTTAAATGTCATGGTTCTCAACATCACTCAGCAGCTCATTGCTAGGTACCAGTTAAATGTCATGGTTCTCAACATCACTCAGCAGCTCATCGCTAGGTACCAGTTAAATGTCATGGTTCTCAACATCACTCAGCATCTCATCGCTAGGTACCAGTTAAATGTCATGGTTCTCAACATCACTCAGCATCTCATCGCTAGGTACCAGTTAAATGTCATGGTTCTCAACATCACTCAGCAGCTCATCGCTAGGTACCAGTTAAATGTCATGGTTCTCAACATCACTCAGCATCTCATCGCTAGGTACCAGTTAAATGTCATGGTTCTCAACATCACTCAGCAGCTCATTGCTAGGTACCAGTTAAATGTCATGGTTCTCAACATCACTCAGCAGCTCATCGCTAGGTACCAGTTAAATGTCATGGTTCTCAACATCACTCAGCATCTCATCGCTAGGTACCAGTTAAATGTCATGTTGTTCCCGTTCCAAAAACCAGACTCAACACAAACTCCCCTGTTCAGCCCTCCTCAGCTCCCCAGCATCGCTGACACAGTGCCCGAGCCCAGTGCCAGATCACCAGAACATGTTTCCAGGAGCCAAGACAAGATCTGGTTTCAAGTAGTATTCAGAATCTGTCAAATACTTCAAACATATGGTTGAGCCTGCCTGGAGATACACAACGTAAGGGTTTTGGACTTTTTGGGACCTATCACGTTAGTTCCATTGTCCCAGGCAAACTTAATCAAGCACAGCTAAAGTATTGCAAAGGTTTATGATACCACTAGAACCCATGTGTCCTGTTGCCACTGCCAGGACCTGACAGTTATTCAGGCCCCATCAGTATTCAGGTCCGGATCTCTGGTTCTGACCTCAAAGTTCTCCCCAGCCAGGTATGTTATTTTCTTCCAGACCTCCTGCTCCATCACTTATCACTTCATAGCACACTACATTTGACCCGGGTAGTGCACTTTAATAGGGAATAGAGAGCAATTTGGGACACCCACCCGTCAAACAGGGATGGTCTCTCATAGACCCGTCTCTCAGTACCCCTCATCCTCCTCTCTCCTTCCCCCCCATACAGGAGCCCCACAAGGGGAGCAGGGAGAACTGCTGTGGGGGGGGGGGGGGGGGGGTCTGGGGAGTTTAGACTGATCAGTGCTGTGTGTGTGTGGGGGGGGGGAGTTTAGACTGATCAGTGCTGTGTGTGTGTGTAGGGGGGGGGGGGGGGGGTCTGGGGAGTGTAGACTGATCAGTGCTGTGTGTGTGTGGGGGGGGGGGGGGATTATACTGATCAGTGCTGTGTGTGTGTGGGGGGGGGATCTGGGGAGTGTAGACTGATCAGTGCTGTGTGTGTCTGGGGGGGGGGATTATACTGATCAGTGCTGTGTGTGTGTGTGTGGGGGGGGATCTGGGGAGTGTAGACTGATCAGTGCTGTGTGTGTGTGGGGGGGGGGGGGGATCTGGGGAGTGTAGACTGATCAGTGCTGTGTCTACTCAGAACGGAGGTAAATATAAATAGAATTTAGATTTTCATAACGAATGAGAGCTCTGCTCTGCCATTAAAACTATTTAATTTGTGATTTTATTGGTTGAGGTGGTTTTACTGTCTGTTACCAATCAGGGACTCCGCCAGTTCTGATTGGAGTGTGCCAAGTCGTAATTTGTCCTCTTTCTCTTTCTGTTCTTCTCTCCTACCTCTATTCCTTCTCTCGTTCTTAGTTTTTTTCAGGCACATCATTTGTTGGCTAAGCATTTTATTCATTCCTCACAGCCTTGAGGTACATTACCAGAGTCAAATTCACAGTGTGTGTGTGTTCCCAGCTACCGCATGCTGGAGCTATTGACTAAATTGTTTCTCTCTATACTGTCTTCTCCCTATACGGTCTTCTCCCTATACTGTCTTCTCCCTATACTGTCTTCTCCCTAGAATGTCTTCTCCCTAGACTGTCTTCTCCCTATACTGTCATCTCCCTATACTGTCTTCTCCCTATACTGTCATCTCACTATACTGTCTTCTCCCTATACTGTCTTCTCCCAATACTGTCTTCTCCCTATCCTGTCATCTCCCTATACTGTCTTCTCCCTAGACTGTCATCTCCCTAGACTGTCATCTCCCTATACTGTCATCTCCCTAGACTGTCAGGGAAATCGATAGTGTATGATCATACACTCCATCTAAATTATGGTGAAACGATGCAGCCCATAAAAGCTGGCTCTAAAGATGGTGAGGCTTGATCCAACTCCTAAGATGCTATACATGTTTCAGCTTACTTCATACAGTCTCATGTGTTAAAACCCTGTCTTCACACCAGTGGTGGAAAAAGTATTCAATTGTCAGACTTGAGTAAAAGTAAAGATACCTTAATAGAAAATGACTCAAGTAAAAGTGAAAGTCACCCAGTAAAATATTACTACAGTAATTGTCTTAAAGTATTTGGTTTTAAATATACTCATGTATCAAAAGTAAATGGAATTGCTGAAATGTTCTTAAGTATCAAAATTAAAAGTAACAGCATAAATCATTTCACATTCCTTATATTTAGCAAACCAGATTTTTTTCTATTTTGACAGATATCCAGGGTCACACTACAATAATTTACAAAGGAAGCATTTCTGTTTAGTGAGTCTGCCAGGTCAGAGGCAGTTTGGGATTACCAGGGATGTTCTCTGTTTAGTGAGTCTGCCAGGTCAGATGCAGGTTGGGATTACCAGGGATGTTCTCTGTTTAGAGAGTCTGCCAGGTCAGATGCAGGTTGGGATTACCAGGGATGTTCTCTGTTTAGTGAGTCTGCCAGGTCAGAGGCAGTTTGGGATTACCAGGGATGTTCTCTGTTTAGTGAGTCTGCCAGGTCAGAGGCAGTTTGGGATTACCTGGGATGTTCTCTGTTTAGTGAGTCTGCCAGATCAGAGGCAGTAAGGACGGAATTTGTGTCAGTGTTGCCAAGTGTTTCTGTAGGCTGTTTTTATGTGCTGTGAGGGACTTTGTGTTGCTATCTAAACTCTGTAGGAGACAGAGGCATTGCGTTATTTGGTTAATTCCTCCAATGAACCGGGCTTGTGTTTTCCTGATTCTGAGTGGCAACAGGCCCCAATGCTCCTACATAGTGCCTATGACCGTTAACCAGTGGAATACAGGGAATACTGTAGCTGGCATGTTGACCTTCGGCATCCCAGACTACTTCCCCTGACGGGTTTGACTGCAGACCTGGGTTCAAATAGTATTAGAAATATTTTCAAATACTTTATCGAGGCTTGATTGAGTTTGTCTTGCACAATGGCACCGACCCATCAACCCACCCACCGACCCCAATACACCGACCCATCAACTCACCCACCCACCCATCCATTTAGCACTCATGGCACACCAGAGAGAAAAAAAGCTTAAAGTATTAGAAAGATTTTGAAAACGGTTTGAACCCATGTCGGACGGTGTGGGTACCCTGCAGGTGTGCATCGGCCTCATAAAGAAGACTCTGTGGACAGACTGTTTGCCTTCCAGCACTCCAATCCGTTTCATCATTAAGACTCCGGGACAAAAAAAATAAGCTCTGCGGGAAAGTTGCTGGGGTTTCTAGGCTTACAAATTTATTAAGAACCTTTCATGAGCCTGACAGGCCTCCCTCTCCTCTCTCTCCTTCCTCCTCTCCAACACATGGATGTCTGTTCTGTTGAGGATGAAGAGGAGCGGCTCGTGGTTTCTCCACCCTGGCCCTCTGCCCTAGCTGCCCCTGTGCACTGCACCCACCCCCCCTGGTCTGTACCCCCCCTCACACCTCCTCCATCCCATCTTCATCTCTCTCTCTCTCAGATTCCAGGGGCTCTTCACTCACTTTCGCTCCTCCGTTCACCTTCGCCTTTTGTTGAAATGTATTATCCACTGGGTTTGGTGGAGAGATAAAATATACTGCCATCTACCCCATTCCTGGCAAGTCATTTCCCCTCCTAACATCTCCTTCACTTTTGTATGCATGGGGTGGAGAGAGTGAGGTGGGAATTGGAGCGAGCAGGGAGCGAGTGCATGGGGTGGAGAGAGTGAGGTGGGAATTGGAGCGAGCAGGGAGCGAGTGCATGGGGTGGAGAGAGTGAGGTGGGAATTGGAGCGAGCAGGGAGCGAGTGCATGGGGTGGAGAGAGTGAGGTGGGAATTGGAGCGAGCAGGGAGCGAGTGCATGGGGTGGAGGGAGTGAGGTGGGAATTGGAGCGAGCAGGGAGCGAGTGCATGGGGTGGAGAGAGTGAGGTGGGAATTGGAGCGAGCAGGGAGCGAGTGCACCCGTAACGGATTTTAACAGAAGTGCTGTGGAAATGTTTGCGTGTCCAGTGTCTCATACTTTCCCTGGGTGTTGCTGTTCCTCTCTCTGCACCCGTAGAATTGTGCCTTTCTCAAGGGAGGAGGGATCAGCATGCACATACACACACACACATACACACACACATACACACACATGCACATACATGCGCACACACACACATGCGCACACACACACATGCACACACACATGCACACATACAGACATACACACACATGCGCACATACACACACACATGCACACATGCACACACACATACACACATATACACACACACATGCACACATAAACACACATGCACACACACATGCGCACATACAGACATACACACACATGCGCACATACACACACACACATGCACACATACACACACATGCACACATACACACACACATGCACACATACACACACATGCACACATACACACACATGCACACACACATGCGCACATACACACATACACACACATGTGCACATACACACACACATGCACACATACACACACATGTGCACATACACACACATGCGCACATACACACACACATGCGCACATACACACACACATGCACACATACACACACACATACACATACACACACATGCACACATACACACACACATGCACACATACACACACACATGCACACATACACACACACATATACACACACACACTCCCTGGCCCTGAGCTAGTAGTCTTTCCGGTGCATATTTTAGGCTGAAGGGGGATTTGAACCTGAGGTCCGTCACTGATGATGATGATGGTCTGTATCAGCCCTGGATTTGACTGAAGCCGTTCAGAACGTAAACAACCTCTCTGTTGATGTGTTGTCTAACAGCTAACGAGGAGAAAGTGTAGATCCTTAGTATTTACCTGCTCAGTCAACCAGAAGGGTTTGTTTTGGCACAACCGTGTAGGGAACACGCCTTTTCTTTAGAGACCAGGGTTGTGCCCCAAATACCACCCCTTATTACCTATGTAGTGCACTGCTTTTGACGAGGGCCTTTAGGGAATAGGGTGCCATTTCGGGTTCAGCCCAGAGATTCATGTGTTATGTAATGAAATGACAGATGAAGAAGTGAAGTCGTTTGCAGAAATGTAAAAGATATTTGCCAAAACAACTTCAGGGCTACATCCATTGACTTGAAAGACAATTTTTGGGTTTGACAGATTGTTTTTTCACAAGACTTTGGCACAGGGGGTAGCTCTTTAGCGGTTTCACGTGGATAATGTTCTCACTTCGGATCTTTTTCCATTCTCTCTACTACAGCTTTATGAAGGTTTCCACTTCCCCCTCCACCTTCTTCCCCAAATTTACTCAATTGGAAGGGAAACTATTTATCTCTGTATATTTAGTTCATGCAGAGTTCACTAATGATTATTTATAGAATAAAGTCCTAGCAGGTAGCGTTCTATCTTGGATCCAGCGTAAAGTCTGTTTTCAGCCGCCCAGAGAGGGAAGAGATAGCCATCATGTTTTCCGTTCGCAAGCAGAACCAACAGCTTTAAATGGATAGCGTTCATCAAATGTTTTATCGTAACAGCTGTTCTTACCCACGAGTTTTGTGTCTCTCTTATGCACTATTTACATCATAGGACTTAAAAATACAGGTTATAAAAATTATAAAACACATAACCCTTCTTGAGGAAAGAAACCTACTAATATTGGGTTAACAGTTTGGAAAACTTCCCCTTTAAGTGTGTCTATACAAGTCCTGTGCTGAGTGCCTCAGGCCAACAGTGTCCCATTCAGAATATATTGCTCTTTTATTTCATGAAAAGAAAACTGGAACATTTTTCCTTTCATGCCAATGATAATTTACAGTACGTCCAATAATCAAAGAACCATTTTCAGAATCACGTGTATTTCCTGATGAATGTTGTCATAACCGATGTCACAGTGACTTTCTGGTCTTTTATTGGTCTAATTGTCAGGGTCCAGGGACCAACCAGATGTAGCTACATAGCTCTTCATCTGCTGCCTCTAATTGAGAGAAGTTAATATGTGTTGTTGATGTGGAGGTTGTTTTGATATTAATCATAATGATTGTATTTTATATAGCACTTTTCCTGTAGTTCAAAAGGAATCTACATATGCTACTGTATATATATAGAGTATATATATATACAGTTCAAGTAAGAAGTTTACATACACTTAGGTTAGAGTCATTAAAACTCATTTTTTAACCACTCCACAAAGTTCTTGTAAACAAACTATAGTTTTAGCAAGTTGGTTAGGATATTTACTTTGTGCATGACACAAGGAATTGTTCCAACAATTGTTTACAGATTATTTCACATTCCAGTGGGTCAGAAGTTTACATACACTAAGTTGACTGTGCCTTTCAACAGCTTGGAAAATTCCAGAAAATTATGTCATGGCTTTAGAAGCTTCTGATAGGCTAATTGACATAATTTGAGTCGACTGGAGGTGTACCTGTGGATGTATTTCAAGACTTACCTTCAAACTCAGTGACTCTTTGCTTGACATCATGGGAAAATCAAAAGAAATCAGCCAAGACATCAGAAAGAAAATTGTAGACCTCCACAAGTCTGGTTCATCCTTTGGAGCAATTTCCAAATGACTGAAGGTACCAACATTCATCTGTACAAACAACAGTACGCAAGTATAAACACCATGGGACCACGCAGCTGTCATACCTAGGAAGGAGACACGTTCTGTCTCCTAGAGATGAACGTACTTTGGTGCGAAAAGTGCAAATCAATCCCAGAACAACAGCAAAGGACTTTGTGAAGATGCTGGAGGAAACAGGTACAAAAGTATCTATATCCTCAGTAAAACGAGTCCCATATCGACATAACCTGAAAGGCCGCTCAGCAAGGAAGAAGCCACTGCTCCAAAACGCCATAAAAAAGCCAGACTACGGTTTGCAACTGCACATGGGGACAAAGATCCTACTTTTGGAGAAATGTCCTCTGGTCTGATGAAACAAAAATAGAACTGTTCGGTAATAATGACTATTGATATGTTTGGAGGAAAAAGGGGAGGATTGCAAGCTGAAGAACACCATCCCAACCGTGAAGCACAGGGTTGGAAGCATCATGTTTTGGGGGTGCTTTGCTGCAGGAGGGACTGGTGCACTTCACAAAATAGATGGCATCATGAGGTTGGAAAATTATGTGTATATATTGAAGCAACATCTCAAGACATCAGTCAGGAAGTTAATGCTTGGTCGCAAATGGGTCTTCCAAATGGACAACGACCCCAAGCATACTTCCAAAGTTGTGGAAAATGGCTTTAGGACAACACAGTCAAGGTATTGGAGTGGCCATCACAAAGCCCTGACCCCAATCCTAAAGACAATTTGTGAGCAGAACTGATAAAACGTGTGTGAGCAAGGAGGCCTACAAACCTGGTTCAGTTACACCAGCTCTGTCAGGAGGAATGGGACAAAATTCACCCAACTTATTGTGGGAAGGTTTTGGAAGGCTACCTGAAAAGTTTGACCCAAGTTAAACAATTTAAAGGCAATGCTATCAAATTTTATTTAAGTAGGCAAGTCAGTTATCAAATCAAAATCAAATCAAATGTATTTATATAGCCCTTCGTACATCAGCTGATATCTCAAACTGCTGTACAGAAACCCAGCCTAAAACCCCAAACAGCAAGCAATGTAGGTGTAGAAGCACGGTGGCTAGGAAAAACTCCCTAGAAAGGCCAAAACCTAGGAAGAAACCTAGAGAGGAACGAGGCTATGTGGGGTGGCCAGTCCTCTTCTGGCTGTGCTGGGTGGAGATTATAATGACCAGCATGGTCGAATAATAATAAGGCAGAACAGTTGAAACTGGAGCAGCAGCACGGCCAGGTGGACTGGGGACAGCAAGGAGTCATCATGTCAGGTAGTCCTGGGGCATGGTCCTAGGGCTCAGGTCCTCTGAGAGAGAGAAAGAAAGAGAGAAGGAGAGAATTAGAGAACGCACACTTAGATTCACACAGGACACCGAATAGGACAGGAGAAGTACTCCAGATATAACAAACTGACCCTAGCCCCCCGACACATAAACTACTGCAGCATAAATACTGGAGGCTGAGACAGGAGGGGTCAGGAGACACTGTCATGAACAGATTCTTATTTTCATTGACAGCCTAGGAACAGTGGGTTAACTTCCTGTTCAGGGGCAGAACTACAGATTTGTACCTTGTCAGCTCGGGGATTTGAACTTGCTACCTGTTAGTTACTAGTCCAACTCTCTAACCACTAGGAAACCCAGCCGCCCCAAATACTAATTGAGTGTATGTGAACTTCTGACCAAAAGGGATTGTGATGAAATAAATAAAAAACTGAAATAAATAATTTTCTCTACTATTATTTTGACATTTCACATTCCTAAAATAAAGTGGTGATACTACCTGACCTAAGGCAGGGAATTTTTACTTGGATTAAATGTCAGGAATTGTGAAAAACTGAGTATAAAATGTATTTGTCTAAGGTGTATGTAAATATAAATATAATGCACTGTATACAAAAGCACAAAAGTATGTGAACCCCTACAAATTAATTAATTTGGCTATTACAGCCACACCCATTGCTGACAGGTATATAAAATCGAGCACACAGTCATGCAATCTCCATAGACAAACATTTGCAGTAGAATGGCCTTACTGAAGTGTTCAGTGACTTTCAACATGGCACCGTCAAAAGGATGCCACCTTTCCAACAAGTCAGTTAGTTAAACGTTTTGCCCTGCTAGAGCTGCCCTGGTCAAATGTAACTGCTGTTGTTGTGAGGTCGAAACGTCGAGGAGCAACAACGCCTCAGCCATGAAGTGGTAGGCCACACAAGCTCACAGAAAGGGACCGCGGAGTCTGTCCTCGGTTGCAACACTCACTACAAAGTTACAAACTGCTTCTGGAAGCAACGACAGCACAATAACTATTCGTTGGGAGCTTCATGAAATGGGTTTCCATGGCCGAGCAGACGCACACAAGCCTAAGATCACCATGCGCAATGCCAAGCGTCGGCTGGAGTGGTGTAAAGCTTGCCGCCATTGGACTCTGGAGCACGGGAAACGCGTTCTCTGGAGTGATGAATCACACTTCTCCATCTGGCAGTCTGACGGACAAATCTGATTTCATGACAAGGCACCCCTGGTCCCCTCCAGAGCTGCAGCCCAGAAGTTTCCAGACATGGGTTTAAGTACTATTTGAAATAACGTTATATTTGAAATCAAGTGGGGGGGGGGGGGGGGGGGGGGGGGTTTAAGCCTACCTGGAGTCCCAGATGGGCAGGTTTTACAGTTTGGGGATTTAATGGTTCATAAAGCCAGGCTCAATCAAGCACAGGTCTGAATAAAGGACAGCAGGTTTATATAACATTTGTTCTTATCCAACGAACAGAGACCACCTTGGCAGCATTAGAGGCTGTCAATCTCCTACTTCCAGTCAAACAGGAGAGTGAACTCAGAGAGGGGCTTTCGACTGTTCAAACATTAATACATCAACATTATCACACTTTACAAGAGATCTTTCCTGGAATGGGAAATGGAAATGGTCTATTTTATTCTTGAGGTCCACTCTATGTGTGTACACAGTCAAATCGGTTGCCGGAATTCTAGATGAAGGTTGTTCCCATAGTTGCCGTGAAATTCACTGTTTCCCTGTGAGTGGCGTCACTGACAAACTGAAAGGTATTGTTCTTCTTTACCAACACATTTACATTTTACACAACTAATTAATGTCTCTGTTCAAGTGTCATCAAACGGGTTTTGAAACATTGAAAAGAAGGATATGATGACAAGCTGGCTAATGTAGACTGCACTCTAGATGTTGCCGAGGAGTACTTTACAACCACCAGGAAGCAAGCAGTCGACAGAGAAACTGGCCAACTGCCAAACTTAAAATATTTGTTGAAAGCTCCTACGGTCAAACATGTCTGGGGTCTGAGCCTGCTTGTATAGAAGCCTTGATAAAAGAGCACATTCATATTCAACCCAGCTTTCTTCCCGGATATTTCTGTTGGACCCTTGGATGGCTACTCTGCTGTGGCAGGAGTCTTCCTGTCAGTCTGGTCCACTGGGTGCATGGCGTGTCTAGTAAAGTACTGGCTGGCTGGCTGGCTGGCCTCTTCCTATTTCTCTCCCCTGAGCCTCTCTCTCTCTTGGTCTGTCTGCATAAAGGTATCTTTGTGATAGGAACCAAGCCGCTAAAGGCGGTACGGACATGACTCTCCATATCCAAGTCTAGCTAGACTTTAATTCTATCTCTCCATCTCTCATACTCTCTCTTGCTGTCTCTTTTCTCTATTGCTCTTTCTCTCTCCCCACCTCTCTCTCTCCCTCTCTCCCTCCCTCTCTCCCTCCCCTCTCTCTTCCCCTCTCTCTCTCCCTCGCTCTCCTCTCCTCTCTCTCTCTCCCTCTCCCCTCTCTCTCTCCCCCTCTCTCATCCCCTCTCTCTCCTCCCCTCTTTCCCCCCCCTCTCTCTCTCTCCCTCGCTCTCCTCCCCTCTCTCTCTCTCCCTCTCCCTCCTCCCCTCTCTCTCCTCCCCTCTCTCTCCTCCCCTCTCTCTCTCTCCCTCTCTCCTCCCCTCTCTCTCTTTCTCCTCTCTCTCCCCCTCTCTCTCTCCCTCTCTCTCACTCCCTCTCTCTCTCTCCCCCTCTCCCCTCCCCTCTCTCTCTCCTCCCTCCCTCTCTCCTCCCCTCTCTCTCCCCCTCTCTCTCTCCTCCCTCTCTCCTCCCCTCTCTCTCTCTCCCCCTCTCTCCTCCCCTCTCTCTCTCCTCCCTCCCTCTCTCCTCCCCTCTCTCTCTCCCCCTCTCTCTCTCCTCCCCTCTCTCTCTCCCCTCTCTCTCTCACTCTCTCTCTCTCCCCCTCTCTCTCTCCTCCCCTCTCTCTCTCCCCCTCTCTCTCTCCTCCCCTCTCTCTCCCCCTCTCTCTCTCCTCCCTCTCTCCTCCCCTCTCTCTCTCCCCCTCTCTCCTCCCTCTCTCTCTCCTCCCTCCCTCTCTCCTCCCCTCTCTCTCTCCCCCTCTCTCTCTCCTCCCCTCTCTCTCTCCCCTCTCTCTCTCACTCTCTCTCTCTCCCCCTCTCTCTCTCCTCCCCTCTCTCTCTACCCCTCTCTCTCTCCTCCCTCTCTCCTCCCCTCTCTCTCTCCCCCTCTCTCCTCCCCTCTCTCTCTCCTCCCTCCCTCTCTCCTCCCTCCCTCTCTCTCCTCCCCTCTCTCTCTCCCCCTCTCTCCTCCCCTCTCTCTCTCCTCCCTGACCTCTCTCCTCCCCTCTCTCTCTCCCCCTCTCTCTCTCACTCTCTCTCTCCTCCCTCTCTCTCTCCTCCCTCTCTCCTCTGCCTCTTGCGGAGAGTAGAGGGTTCTCCAGTGCTCCCTGTGCTAACTGTGCAGACAGGGCCAGTTGTACCAACATGTCTGTCAAAGCCTGCTGCCGCAGAATGTAGAGGAAAGAAAGCAGGTTTTTGTCACAATGATGAAAAGCAGAAGGGTCCTTACCACTACACTAACACACACACACACAAACACACACACACACACACAGATATACACACACAAACATTCACACATATACACACGCACACACACATACACACACACGCAGACACTACAAAAAAATAAAAGAGGCCCTCAACTCCATGACTCCTCAAACCAAGTACAACTGCACGGGTGAACCCTGGTGAAACACAGGAACAAAAATGTCTGGGTGGATATTGAACATGCACTGTGATTTATGGCGGGTTCTGTGGTTCTGTGGTTCTGTGATTGAACCCCAGACTAAGATATGGGTTCCAGTGCTGAAAACTACTTCCTGTCATCGTGATCAAGCTCAGAAAAGATGTTTGTTTTGAAAAGCCATATCCTGTTTTCGGTCCTGTTGATTGGCCGGAATGGTCGTTTACGAACATCCGCTCGTTCTTAAGTGACAACGGAGCTCACAACAGTGGTCTGCCTGGGCAGAATAGACTCTCTGGCAGTGGAGAGAAGAGGGGATCAGGCAGTATAGACTCTCTGGCAGTGGAGAGAAGAGGGGATCAGGCAGTATAGACTCTCTGGCAGTGGAGAGAAGAGGGGATCAGGCAGTATAGACTCTCTGGCAGTGGAGAGAAGAGGGGATCAGGCAGTAAAGACTCTCTGGCAGTGGAGAGAAGAGGGGATCAGGCAGTATAGACTCTCTGGCAGTGGAGAGAAGAGGGGATCAGGCAGTATAGACTCTCTGGCAGTGGAGAGAAGAGGGGATCAGGCAGTATAGACTATCTGGCAGTGGAGAGAAGAGGGGATCAGGCAGTATAGACTCTCTGGCAGTGGAGCGAAGAGGGGATCATGCAGTATAGACTCTCTGGCAGTGGAGAGAAGAGGGGATCATGCAGTATAGACTCTCTGGCAGTGGAGAGAAGAGGGGATCAGGCAGTATAGACTCTCTGGCAGTGGAGAGAAGAGGGGATCAGGCAGTATAGACTCTCTGGCAGTGGAGAGAAGAGGGGATCAGGCAGTATAGACTCTCTGGCAGTGGAGAGAAGAGGGGATCATGCAGTATAAACTCTCTGGCAGTGGAGAGAAGAGGGGATCAGGCAGTATAGACTCTCTGGCAGTGGAGAGAAGAGGGGATCATGCAGTATAAACTCTCTGGCAATGGAGAGAAGAGGGGATCAGGCAGTATAGACTCTCTGGCAATGGAGAGAAGAGGGGATCAGGCAGTATAGACTCTCTGGCAGTGGAGAGAAGAGGGGATCAGGCAGTAAAGACTCTCTGGCAGTGGAGAGAAGAGGGGATCAGGCAGTATAGACTCTCTGGCAGTGGAGAGAAGAGGGGATCAGGCAGTATAGACTCTCTGGCAGTGGAGAGAAGAGGGGATCAGGCAGTATAAACTCTCTGGCAGTGGAGAGAAGAGGGGATCAGGCAGTATAAACTCTCTGGCAATGGAGAGAAGAGGGGATCAGGCAGTATAGACTCTCTGGCAGTGGAGAGAAGAGGGGATCAGGCAGTAAAGACTCTCTGGCAGTGGAGAGAAGAGGGGATCAGGCAGTATAGACTCTCTGGCAGTGGAGAGAAGAGGGGATCAGGCAGTATAGACTCTCTGGCAGTGGAGAGAAGAGGGGATCAGGCAGTATAGACTATCTGGCAGTGGAGAGAAGAGGGGATCAGGCAGTATAGACTCTCTGGCAGTGGAGCGAAGAGGGGATCATGCAGTATAGACTCTCTGGCAGTGGAGAGAAGAGGGGATCATGCAGTATAGACTCTCTGGCAGTGGAGAGAAGAGGGGATCAGGCAGTATAGACTCTCTGGCAGTGGAGAGAAGAGGGGATCAGGCAGTATAGACTCTCTGGCAGTGGAGAGAAGAGGGGATCAGGCAGTATAGACTCTCTGGCAGTGGAGAGAAGAGGGGATCATGCAGTATAAACTCTCTGGCAGTGGAGAGAAGAGGGGATCAGGCAGTATAGACTCTCTGGCAGTGGAGAGAAGAGGGGATCATGCAGTATAAACTATTTGGCAGTGGAGAGAAGAGGGGATCAGGCAGTATAAACTCTCTGGCAGTGGAGAGAAGAGGGGATCAGGCAGTATAGACTCTCTGGCAGTGGAGAGAAGAGGGGATCATGCAGTATAAACTCTCTGGCAGTGGAGAGAAGAGGGGATCAGGCAGTATAGACTATCTGGCAGTGGAGAGAAGAGGGGATCAGGCAGTATAGACTATCTGGCAGTGGAGAGAAGAGGGGATCAGGCAGTATAGACTATCTGGCAGTGGAGAGAAGAGGGGATCAGGCAGTATAAACTCTCTGGCAGTGGAGAGAAGAGGGGATCAGGCAGTATAGACTCTCTGGCAGTGGAGAGAAGAGGGGATCAGGCAGTATAGACTCTCTGGCAGTGGAGAGAAGAGGGGATCAGGCAGTATAGACTCTCTGGCAGTGGAGAGAAGAGGGGATCAGGCAGTATAGACTATCTGGCAGTGGAGAGAAGAGGGGATCAGGCAGTATAGACTCTCTGGCCGTGGAGAGAAGAGGGGATCAGGCAGTATAGACTCTCTGGCAGTGGAGAGAAGAGGGGATCATGCAGTATAAACTCTCTGGCAGTGGAGAGAAGAGGGGATCAGGCAGTATAGACTCTCTGGCAGTGGAGAGAAGAGGGGATCAGGCAGTATAGACTCTCTGGCAGTGGAGAGAAGAGGGGATCATGCCGTATAAACTCTCTGGCAGTGGAGAGAAGAGGGGATCAGGCAGTATAGACTCTCTGGAAGTGGAGAGAAGAGGGGATCAGGTAGTATAAACTCTCTGGCAGTGGAGAGAAGAGGGGATCATGCAGTATAAACTCTCTGGCAGTGGAGAGAAGAGGGGATCATGCAGTATAAACTCTCTGGCAGTGGAGAGAAGAGGGGATCATGCAGTATAAACTCTCTGGCAGTGGAGAGAAGAGGGGATCATGCAGTATATACTCTCTGGCAGTGGAGAGAAGAGGGGATCATGCAGTAGAAACTCTCTGGCAGTGGAGAGAAGAGGGGATCAGGCAGTATAAACTCTCTGGCAGTGGAGAGAAGAGGGGATCAGGCAGTATAAACTCTCTGGCAGTGGAGAGAAGAGGGGATCAGGCAGTATAAACTCTCTGGCAGTGGAGAGAAGAGGGGATCAGGCAGTATAGACTCTCTGGCAGTGGAGAGAAGAGGGGATCAGGCAGTATAGACTCTCTCGCAGTGGAGAGAAGAGGGGATCAGGCGGTATAGACTCTCTGGCAGTGGAGAGAAGAGGGGATCAGGCAGTATAGACTCTCTGGCAGTGGAGAGAAGAGGGGATCAGGGAGTAAATACTCTCTGGCAGTGGAGAGAAGAGGGGATCATGCAGTATAGACTATCTGGCAGTGGAGAGAAGAGGGGATCAGGCAGTATAGACTCTCTGGCAGTGGAGAGAAGAGGGGATCAGGCAGTATAGACTATCTCGCAGTGGAGAGAAGAGGGGATCAGGCAGTATAGACTATCTGGCAGTGGAGAGAAGAGGGGATCAGGCAGTATAGACTCTCTGGCAGTGGAGAGAAGAGGGGATCAGGCAGTATAGACTCTCTGGCAGTGGAGAGAAGAGGGGATCAGGCAGTATAAACTCTCTGGCAGTGGAGAGAAGAGGGGATCAGGCAGTATAAACTCTCTGGCAGTGGAGAGAAGAGGGGATCAGGCAGTATAAACTCTCTGGCAGTGGAGAGAAGAGGGGATCAGGCAGTATAAACTCTCTGGCAGTGGAGAGAAGAGGGGATCAGGCAGTATAAACTCTCTGGCAGTGGAGAGAAGAGGGGATCAGGCAGTATAAACTCTCTGGCAGTGGAGAGAAGAGGGGATCAGGCAGTATAGACTCTCTGGCAGTGGAGAGAAGAGGGGATCAGGCAGTATAAACTCTCTGGCAGTGGAGAGAAGAGGGGATCAGGCAGTATAAACTCTCTGGCAGTGGAGAGAAGAGGGGATCAGGCTGTATAAACTCTCTGGCAGTGGAGAGAAGAGGGGATCAGGCAGTATAGACTCTCTGGCAGTGGAGAGAAGAGGGGATCATGCAGTATAAACTCTCTGGCAGTGGAGAGAAGAGGGGATCAGGCAGTATAGACTCTCTGGCAGTGGAGAGAAGAGGGGATCAGGCAGTATAAACTCTCTGGCAGTGGAGAGAAGAGGGGATTAGGCAGTATAAACTCTCTGGCAGTGGAGAGAAGAGGGGATCAGGCAGTATAAACTCTCTGGCAGTGGAGAGAAGAGGGGATCAGGCAGTATAAACTCTCTGGCAGTGGAGAGAAGAGGGGATCAGGCAGTATAGACTCTCTGGCAGTGGAGAGAAGAGGGGATCATGCAGTATAAACTCTCTGGCAGTGGAGAGAAGAGGGGATCATGCAGTATAAACTCTCTGGCAGTGGAGAGAACAGGGGATCAGGCAGTATAAACTCTCTGGCAGTGGAGAGAAGAGGGGATCATGCAGTATAAACTCTCTGGCAGTGGAGAGAAGAGGGGATCATGCAGTATAAACTCTCTGGCAGTGGAGAGAAGAGGGGATCAGGTAGTATAGACTCTCTGGCAGTGGAGAGAAGAGGGGATCAGGCAGTATAGACTCTCTGGCAGTGGAGAGAAGAGGGGATCAGGCAGTATAAACTCTCTGGCAGTGGAGAGACTCTCTCTGTCCCTCTATCTCTGCTTCTGTTTCCCCTCTGCTTGTTGACTAGGACAGCAAAGCATATTTTCATTTGTCAGTCCAGGATCGTTCAGTCCGCAGGGTGGAGGAATGTGGTTCCCATTTGAAGCGTGTGCTGAAATGGATGATAGGATTTATTTAGATTGGGGGGGGGAGGAGAGAAGGGCAGAGGAGAGGGCATCGCCCGATAAGTGGGCGTTAGCTCTGAGCTGGAGGGGTGTAATCTCTAGCATCCCCAGAGCCCCAAACATGCTAGGAATGTCCCCCTAGTAACATGATAACAGAGCTTACCTACACAAGACTGGGGGGGACTTCAGACACGTGCACACCTGCATGAAAACATTACTTCAACACGTGGTTCGGCTCGTGGTTCAGAACAATTATATTGCCGGGTTGGAAACATTTTAAATTGAAAATAATGTTGTTGTTGTTTTTTTTACAAACCCACCAGCCATGTGAGTGGCGAGGCAGACATAGACTAGGAGAGAGTGAAGCAGGGAACTGTCCGTTGGCACAGGGTTTACCAGACGCATTCATGCCCAAACTCCTAGCTCATGCTAAAATAACAGGAGAAATAAAAAATAAAGGTATGATGGTATAATTGTGGAACCACCGCTGTAAGAAGTAAAGCTGTAAGAAGTCAAGCTGTTAGAAGTCAAGTAAAGCTGTTAGAAGTCAAGCTGTTAGAAGTAAAGCTGTTAGAAGTCAAGCTGTTAGAAGTCAAGCTGTTAGAAGTAAAGCTGTTAGAAGTAATGTAAAGCTGTTAGAAGTAAAGCTGTTAGAAGTAAAGCTGTTAGAAGTAAAGCTGTTAGAAGTAAAGCTGTTAGAAGTAAAGCTGTAAGAAGTAAAGCTGTAAGAAGTAAAGCTGTAAGAAGTAAAGCTGTTAGAAGTAAAGCTGTTAGAAGTAAAGCTGTTAGAAGTAAAGTAAAGCTGTTAGAAGTAAAGCTGTTAGAAGTCAAGCTGTTAGAAGTCAAGCTGTTAGAAGTAAAGCTGTTAGAAGTAATGTAAAGCTGTTAGAAGTAAAGCTGTTAGAAGTAAAGCTGTTAGAAGTAAAGCTGTTAGAAGTAAAGCTGTTAGAAGTAAAGCTGTTAGAAGTAAAGTAAAGCTGTTAGAAGTAAAGCTGTTAGAAGTAAAGTAAAGCTGTTAGAAGTAAAGCTGTTAGAAGTAAAGCTGTTAGAAGTCAAGCTGTTAGAAGTCAAGTAAAGCTGTTAGAAGTAAAGCTGTTAGAAGTAAAGTAAAGCTGTTAGAAGTAAAGCTGTTAGAAGTAAAGCTGTTAGAAGTAAAGCTGTTAGAAGTAAAGCTGTTAGAAGTAAAGCTGTAAGAAGTAAAGCTGTTAGAAGTAAAGCTGTTAGAAGTCAAGCTGTTAGAAGTAAAGTAAAGCTGTTAGAAGTAAAGCTGTTAGAAGTAAAGTAAAGCTGTTAGAAGTAAAGCTGTTAGAAGTAAAGCTGTTAGAAGTAAAGCTGTTAGAAGTCAAGTAAAGCTGTTAGAAGTAAAGTAAAGCTGTTAGAAGTAAAGCTGTTAGAAGTAAAGCTGTTAGAAGTAAAGCTGTTAGAAGTAAAGCTGTTAGAAGTAAAGCTGTTAGAAGTCAAGTAAAGCTGTTAGAAGTAAAGCTGTTAGAAGTAAAGCTGTTAGAAGTAAAGCTGTTAGAAGTCAAGTCAAGCTGTTAGAAGTAAAGCTGTTAGAAGTAAAGCTGTTAGAAGTAAAGTAAAGCTGTTAGAAGTAAAGCTGTTAGAAGTAAAGCTGTTAGAAGTAAAGCTGTTAGAAGTAAAGCTGTTAGAAGTAAAGCTGTAAGAAGTAAAGCTGTTAGAAGTAAAGCTGTTAGAAGTCAAGCTGTTAGAAGTAAAGTAAAGCTGTTAGAAGTAAAGCTGTTAGAAGTAAAGTAAAGCTGTTAGAAGTAAAGCTGTTAGAAGTAAAGCTGTTAGAAGTAAAGCTGTTAGAAGTCAAGTAAAGCTGTTAGAAGTAAAGTAAAGCTGTTAGAAGTAAAGCTGTTAGAAGTAAAGCTGTTAGAAGTAAAGCTGTTAGAAGTAAAGCTGTTAGAAGTAAAGCTGTTAGAAGTCAAGTAAAGCTGTTAGAAGTAAAGCTGTTAGAAGTAAAGCTGTTAGAAGTAAAGCTGTTAGAAGTCAAGTCAAGCTGTTAGAAGTAAAGCTGTTAGAGTGAAATCCTCTGTTTGGAAGAATTTTAGAGTCATTGTGGATAACAGCTATGTAGACGGATACACAGCCTGCAAAAAGCGCAAGCGGGTATTTGTTTATGATAATTCAGTTAATTATCAGTTAATTAGCCTTTCGTTCATTTACACTACACATACTGTAGCCATGAAGTGCTTTGAAAGGCTGGTCATGGCTCACATCAACAGCATTATCCCGGAAACCCTAGACCCACTCCAATTTGCATACCGGCCAAACAGATCCACAGATGATGCAATCTCTATTGCACTCCACACTGCCCTTTCCCACCTGGACAAAAGGAACACCTACTATGTGAGAATGCTATTCATTGACTACAGCTCAGCATTCAACACCATAGTGCCCTCAAACCTCATCACTAAGCTAAGGACCCTGAGACACAACACCTTCCTCTGCAACTGGATCCTGGACATCGTGACGGGCCGCCCCCAGGTGGTAAAGGTAGATAACAACATATCCACCACGCTGATCCTCAACACAGGGGCCCCTCAGGGGTGCGTGCTCAGTCCTCTCCTGTACTCCCTGTTCACTCATGACTGCATGGCCAGGCACGACTCCAACACCATCATTAAGTTTGCCGATGATCACTGGCAAAGATGACACAGCCTATAGGGAGGTCAGAGACCTGGCCGTGTGGTGCAGGGACAACAACCTCTCCCTCAATGTGATCAAGACAAAGGAGATAATTGTGGATAAAGAGGACCGAGCACGGCCCTATTCTCATCGACGGGGCTGCAGTGGAGCAGGTTGATAGCTTCAAGTTCCTTGGTGTCCACATCACCAACAAACTAACATGGTCCAAGCATACCAATACAGTCGTGAAGAAGGCATGAAACAACCTATTCCCCCTCAGGAGACTGAAAAGATTTGGCAAGGGTCCTCAGATCCTCAAAAGCTTCTACAGCTGCACCATCGAGAGCATCCTGACTGGTTGCATCACTGCCTGGTATGGCAACTGCTTGGCCTGCAACTGAAAGGCACTACAGAGGGTAGTGCAAACAGCCCAGTACATCACTGGGCCCAACCGTCCTGCCATCCAGGACCTCTTTACCAGGCGGTGTCAGAGGAAGGCTCCCGCCATCCAGGACCTCTACACCAGGTGGTGTCAGAGGAAGGCTCCCGCCATCCAGGACCTCTATACCAGGCGGTGTCAGAGGAAGGCTCCCGCCATCCAGGACCTCTATACCAGGCGGTGTCAGAGGAAGGCTCCTGCCATCCAGGACCTCTATACCAGGCGGTGTCAGAGGAAGGCTCCCGCCATCCAGGACCTCTATACCAGGCGGTGTCAGAGGAAGGCTCCTGCCATCCAGGACCTCTATACCAGGCGGTGTCAGAGGAAGGCTCCCGCCATCCAGGACCTCTATACCAGGCGGTGTCAGAGGAAGGCTCCTGCCATCCAGGACCTCTATACCAGGCGGTGTCAGAGGAAGGCTCCCGCCATCCAGGACCTCTATACCAGGCGGTGTCAGAGGTAGGCTCCCGCCATCCAGGACCTCTATACCAGGCGGTGTCAGAGGAAGGCCCTAAAGATTGTCAAAGACTCCAGCCACCTTTTTATTTCTTATTCTTATCCGTATTTTGTTTAACTGCATTGTTGGTTAGGGGCCTGTAAGTAAGCATTTCACTGTAAGGTCTACTGCACTTGTTGTATTCATCGCATGAGACTAATAAAATTGGATTTAAAAATAAATAAATTAAAGACCAGGTGTCCGTAATAATAAAGCTGGGGCTGGTGGTTAGTCGACGTCGAGCGCCAGAGGGATGGGGTAGGAGCAGGCGTGACAGATTTAACCTCTATATGGGCCGATACGTTGCAACGCTGCTGAAACAGAGTTCCAAATCATCTTTGGGATCAGTTAAGATTCATTGCAGATTTCCCTATGACCCTGATCCTGATTTTGATTTTGGCATCAGGATAATGGCGACTGAAACAGAACTCCAGTATGTCCCGGGGAACATCCCAGAACCTTCTAGAAAAACAACACCTCATATTGTAGCCCTGGATCCCACATCAGAAATATCTTAATACCGAATGTGTCTTTCTGAAAACCTGTCCAAGTGTCACAACTTACGCCGAAGTCGGCTCCTCTCCTTGTTCGGGTGGCGTTCGGCGATCGACGTCACCGGCTTTCTAGCCATTGCCGCTCCATTTGTTTTGTCTTGTTCCATTACACACCTGGTTTTCATCCCATAATCACACTGCATGTATTTAGTCCTCTGTTCCCCTCCATGTCTTTGTGTGTAATTGTTTATTGTTATGTGGATATTGTCAGGTCCTGAGACACAACACCTTCCATAACCTTTTGTTATGTTCCGTGTTTTTGACACGTTTATGTTTTTATGTGCTGTCGTTTTTGGGATCGGAATTAAAGTGCGCCTGTTTACTCCACTCTGCTCTCCTGTACTTCGCCTCCGTACACACCCTTAACACCAAGGTGATTTATTTTTCTGTCCTTTAGTTCTACAAGTTGCCCGAAGGCCTATGGAAAAGAATCCTTCATTATTACTGGATGAAAGATCATCTGTTCACTTTATTGTTGCGAGGATGAATCTAAATCTCAAGTCTCTTTTGTTTCCATAACGATTACAGGTTCACATAATATACTGAACAAAAAACATAAATGCAAAATGTAACAATTTCAAACTTTACTGAGGAAATCTGTCAATTTAAATAAATGTATTAGACTTAAATGTTAATTAAATGTATTTGGATTTCACATGACTGGGAAAGGCCGCAGCCATGGGGGGGGGGGCTGGGAGGGCATAATCAGAATGAGTTCATCCCACAAAAGGGCTTATTGTGGGAGTCCTGGGCTGGCATGGTTACACGTGGTCTGCAGTTGTGCGGCCGGTTGGACTTACTGCCAAATTCTCTGAAACGACATTGGAGGTGGCTTATGGTAGAGAAATTAACATTCAATTCTCTGGCAACAGCTCTGTTGGACATTCCTGCAGTCAACATGCCAATTCCATGCTCCCTCAAAACTTGAGAAATCTGTGGCATTCATTGTGTTTTGTGACAAAACTGCACATTTTAGTGGCCTTTTATTGTCCCCAGCACAAGGTGCAGCTGTGTAATGACCATCCTGTTTAATCAGCTTCTCGGTATGCCACACCTGTTAGGCGGATGGATTATCTTGGCTAAGGATAAATGCTCACTAACAGGGACGTAAACAAATTTGTGCACAAAATGTGAAGAAACTTAAACTTTATGTGCGAACGGAAAATGTAATCTTTTATTTCAGCTCATAAAACATGAGACTTTACATGTTGCGTTCATATTTTTATTTAGTATAGTTTGATAAAAGTTTACAAACTTAGCTTGAACGGCCGACTTCTGTTAGCTAAATAATTTCATCAAATATGTCTCACCACACTTTGCACAGTCTTGAATTTCAGACTGAGCTACAGGTGCCTTGTCCACATATCCAGGTCTACTGTACATCTTTATATACAGTCCATGCATTCTACTGTAATCACACTAAGGTTAACACGATTAGTAAGCAGTTCTGCATGAAGACAGAATGAAAAAAATACCAAAAATCCTTCCCAGTTATTGATGGTGATGACATAGATTTCTGAGAAATGTTTATACCTTGATCCCCTGTGTGGAACGATACAAAAATTCAATGGGCAGTTTAATCCTTCTTGCTCTCTCTCTCCCTCTCTGCCCTCCTTTTCTCTACACTATCTAGAACCTAAAGGGCTTATTCGGCTGTCCCCTTTGGAGAACCTTTCGAAGAACCCTTTTGGTTCCAGGTAAAACCCTTTTTGGAACCCTTTTTATAAGAGTGTACCTTGCCTTTTTATTTCCTTCTCTTTCACCCTCCCCTCTCTCCCTCTATCCCTCTCTCCCAACTCCCCCTCTCTCCCTTTCTCCCTCTCCCTCTCCCCCTCTCCCTCCCCCTCCCCCTCTCTCCCTCCCCCTCTCTCTCTCTCCCTCTCTCTCTCTCTCCCTCTCTCCCTCTCCCCCTCTCTCCCTCTCCCTTTCTCCCTCTCTCCCTCTCCCCCTCTCCCCCTCTCCCTTTCTCCCTCTCCCTTTCTCCCTCTCCCTCTCTCCCTCTCCCTTTCTCCCTCTCTCCCCCTCTCTCCCTCTCCCTTTCTCCCTCTCCCTTTCTCCCTTTCTCCCTCTCCCTTTCTCCCTCTCCCTTTCTCCCTCTCTCTCTCTCTCTCTCTCTCTATTTCTCCTAACCCTCTTCCTCTCTCCCTCCCTATCTCCCCTCTCTCTCCCTACTCTCAATCTCCTGCCCCTCTTTCTCTCTCTCTCTTTCTCTGTCTCCTTCAATTCTCTCTCTCCCTCCCCTCCTCTCTCTTCCCCTCCCTCCTCTCACTCTCTCTACCCCCCCTCTCTCTCCAGGCACTTATGTGAGGGAGGTGTCTGCATGCGTGTGTCAAGGTGAGTTTTTGTCATGCAGAGAATGGTGGAGCGTGATGCGATGTGGTGTGGAGCGGGGTTGGAGCAAGCAGATCTGTGTTGACACGTGCGGTCGTCAGTTTGTGTGTGTGTGTGTGTGCCTGATCTGTGTTGACACGTGCGGTCGTCTGTGTGTGTGTGTGTGTGTGTGTGTGTGTGTGTGTGTGTGTGTGTGTGTGTGTGTGTGTGTGTGTGTGTGTGTGTGTGTGTGTGTGTGTGTGTGTGTGTGGTGTGTGTGTGTGTGCCTGATCTGTGTTGACACGTATGGTCATCAGAACATCTGAGATGACAGTCTAATGTGCTGGATTAATGAGTCTGGTGAGGCACTGGCTCCCGGCTGCAGGATCCACACACAAACACACACACAAACACACCCTGGTATTCATTCCCTTCCCTTCCTTCCGCCTTAAGTCTCACTCACACAGACCGTGAGGACCGACCATGCCTTAGAATGTGCTTGTATAGCTGACCAATTGCTGAAATCGTTGTCTGTCTGCATGATTCAGGAGCACGTCATCCCTCTGAGCTAAAAGGGTTAATTCAGCCTGACCTGCAGCTTGGTTAATTCTGGGGAGGCAATTCATGTTTCCATGTCTCAGACAAGGTTGTTCATCATATGACCCAAGTATACACTCTTAGAAAAAAGGGTTCCAAAAGTGTTCTTTGGCTGGGTTCTTCGGCTGTCTCCAGAGTAGAACCCTTTTTGATTCCAGAGTAGAACTCTTTTTTGTTCCAGGTAGAATCCTTTTTGATTCCAGAGTAGAACCCTTTTTTGTTCCAGGTAGAACCCTGTTTGATTCCAGAGTAGAACCCTTTTTTGTTCCAGGTAGAACCCTTTTTGATTCCAGAGTAGAATCCTTTTTTGTTCCAGGTAGAACCCTTTTTGATTCCAGAGTAGAACCCTTTTTTGTTCCAGGTAGAACCCTGTTTGATTCCAGAGTCGAACCCTTTTTTGTTCCAGGTAGAACCCTTTTTGATTCCAGAGTAGAACCCTTTTTTGTTCCAGGTAGAACCCTTTTTTGTTTCAGGTAGAACCCTTTTTTGTTCCAGGTAGAACCTTTTTGTTCCGTCTGTGGAAAGGGTTTTAACTAGAACCCAAAAAGTGTTAATCAAAGGGTTCTGCTATGGGGACAGCCTTTTAGGTTCTAGATAGCACCTTTTTTTTCTAAGAGTGTAATTGGAGGACCCTCTAGTGCAGGGGATAGATCCTGGTAAACTTTATCAAATCAGATCAAATGTTATTTGTCACATGCTTCGTAGACAACAGGTGTAGAATAACAAGGAAATTGTTATTTACGGGTCCTTATCCAACAATGCAGAGCTTAAAAAAATGTAATAGTGAATAACAATAACGAGTATAATATAACATGGCTGTATACAGGGAGTAGAATATAACATGGCTGTTTTACAGGGAGTATAGAATATAACATGGCTGTTTTACAGGGAGTATATAATATAACATGGCTGTTTTACAGGGAGAATAGAATATAACATGGCTGTTTTACAGGGAGTATATAATATAACATGGCTGTATACAGGGAGTATATAATATAACATGGCTGTATACAGGGAGTATATAATATAACATGGCTGTTTTACAGGGAGTATAGAATATAACATGGCTGTTTTACAGGGAGTATATAATATAACATGGCTGTTTTACAGGGAGAATAGAATATAACATGGCTGTTTTACAGGGAGTATATAATATAACATGGCTGTTTTACAGGGAGTATAGAATATAACATGGCTGTTTTACAGGGAGTATAGAATATAACATGGCTGTTTTACAGGGAGTATAGAATATAACATGGCTGTTTTACAGGGAGTATATAATATAACATGGCTGTTTTACAGGGAGTATATAATATAACATGGCTGTTTTACAGGGAGTAAATATAACATGGCTGTTTTACAGGGAGTAAATATAACATGGCTGTTTTACAGGGAGTATATAATATAACATGGCTGTTTTACAGGGAGTAAATATAACATGGCTGTTTTACAGGGAGTATAGAATATAACATGGCTGTTTTACAGGGAGTAAATATAACATGGCTGTTTTACAGGGAGTATATAATATAACATGGCTGTTTTACAGGGAGTATATAATATAACATGGCTGTTTTACAGGGAGTATATAATATAACATGGCTGTTTTACAGGGAGTATATAATATAACATGGCTGTTTTACAGGGAGTATATAATATAACATGGCTGTATACAGGGAGTAAATATAACATGGCTGTTTTACAGGGAGTATAGAATATAACATGGCTGTTTTACAGGGAGAATATAATATAACATGGCTGTATACAGGGAGAATAGAATATAACATGGCTGTTTTACAGGGAGAATAGAATATAACATGGCTGTTTTACAGGGAGTATATAATATAACATGGCTGTTTTACAGGGAGTATATAATATAACATGGCTGTTTTACAGGGAGTATATAATATAACATGGCTGTTTTACAGGGAGAATAGAATATAACATGGCTGTTTTACAGGGAGTATATAATATAACATGGCTGTTTTACAGGGAGTATATAATATAACATGGCTGTTTTACAGGGAGTATAGAATATAACATGGCTGTATACAGGGAGTAAATATAACATGGCTGTATACAGGGAGTATAGAATATAACATGGCTGTTTTACAGGGAGAATAGAATATAACATGGCTGTTTTACAGGGAGTATGTAATATAACATGGCTGTTTTACAGGGAGTATATAATATAACATGGCTGTTTTACAGGGAGTAAATAATATAACATGGCTGTTTTACAGGTAGAATAGAATATAACATGGCTGTTTTACAGGGAGTAAATATAACATGGCTATTTTACAGGTAGAATAGAATATAACATGGCTGTTTTACAGGTAGAATAGAATATAACATGGCTGTTTTACAGGGAGTAAATATAACATGGCTGTTTTACAGGGAGTATATAATATAACATGGCTGTTTTACAGGGAGTAAATATAACATGGCTGTTTTACAGGGAGAATAGAATATAACATGGCTGTTTTACAGGGAGTATATAATATAACATGGCTGTTTTACAGGGAGTATATAATATAACATGGCTGTTTTACAGGGAGTATAGAATATAACATGGCTGTATACAGGGAGAATAGAATATAACATGGCTGTTTTACAGGGAGTATAGAATATAACATGGCTGTTTTACAGGGAGAATAGAATATAACATGGCTGTTTTACAGGGAGTATATAATATAACATGGCTGTTTTACAGGGAGTATGTAATATAACATGGCTGTTTTACAGGGAGTATATAATATAACATGGCTGTTTTACAGGGAGAATAGAATATAACATGGCTGTTTTACAGGGAGTATATAATATAACATGGCTGTTTTACAGGGAGTATATAATATAACATGGCTGTTTACAGGGAGTATAGAATATAACATGGCTGTATACAGGGAGTATAGAATATAACATGGCTGTATACAGGGAGAATAGAATATAACATGGCTGTTTTACAGGGAGTATAGAATATAACATGGCTGTTTTACAGGGAGTATATAATATAACATGGCTGTTTTACAGGGAGTATATAATATAACATGGCTGTTTTACAGGGAGTATATAATATAACATGGCTGTTTTACAGGGAGAATAGAATATAACATGGCTGTTTTACAGGGAGTATATAATATAACATGGCTGTTTTACAGGGAGTATATAATATAACATGGCTGTTTACAGGGAGTATATAATATAACATGGCTGTTTTACAGGGAGTATGTAATATAACATGGCTGTTTTACAGGGAGTATATAATATAACATGGCTGTTTTACAGGGAGAATAGAATATAACATGGCTGTTTTACAGGGAGTATATAATATAACATGGCTGTTTTACAGGGAGTATATAATATAACATGGCTGTTTACAGGGAGTATAGAATATAACATGGCTGTATACAGGGAGAATAGAATATAACATGGCTGTTTTACAGGGAGTATAGAATATAACATGGCTGTATACAGGGAGTATATAATATAACATGGCTGTTTTACAGGGAGTATATAATATAACATGGCTGTTTTACAGGGAGAATAGAATATAACATGGCTGTTTTACAGGGAGAATAGAATATAACATGGCTGTATACAGGGAGTAAATATAACATGGCTGTATACAGGGAGTAAATATAACATGGCTGTTTTACAGGGAGTATATAATATAACATGGCTGTATACAGGGAGTAAATATAACATGGCTGTTTTACAGGGAGTAAATATAACATGGCTGTTTTACAGGGAGTAAAAATAACATGGCTATTTTAATTTAAATAAGCAAGTCAGTTAAGAACAAATTCTTATTTTCAATGACGGCCTAGGAACAAGTGGGTTAACTGCCTTGTTCAGAGGCAGAATGACATATGTTTTCCTTGTCAGCTCGGGGATTCAGTCTCGCAACCTTTCGGTTACTTGTCCAACGCTGTAACCACTAGGTTACCTGCCGCTAGGCTATATTCTCCTCCCCTATATACAGGGAGCACCAGTGCTGAGTCAATGTGTACGGGTACGAGGTAATTGCTGATAACACTGAGATAATCTGAATCCTCTCACATTTTACCAGACACTGAGACAATCTGAACACTCACATTTACCAGACACTGAGACAATCTGAACACTCTGACATTTACCAGACACTGAGACAATCGGATCGCTCTCACATTTACCAGACACTGAGACAATCTGAACACTCTGACATTTACCAGACACTGAGACAATCGGATCGCTCTCACATTTACCGGACACTGAGACAATCGGATCGCTCTCACATTTACCAGACACTGAGACAATCTGAACACTCACATTTACCAGACACTGAGACAATCTGAACACTCACATTTACCAGACACTGAGACAATCGGATCGCTCTCACATTTACCAGACGCTGAGACAATCGGATCGCTCTCACATTTACCAGACACTGAGACAATCTGAACACTCACATTTACCAGACACTGAGACAATCGGATCGCTCACATTTACCAGACACTGAGACAATCGGATCGCTCTCACATTTACCAGACGCTGAGACAATCGGATCGCTCTCACATTTACCAGACACTGAGACAATCTGAACACTCACATTTACCAGACACTGAGACAATCGGATCGCTCTCACATTTACCAGACACTGAGACAATCTGAAGGAGAGACTGAGTGTAATCCACAGAGTCTCCGGTAACACACACAAGCATGCACACTGAGGTAATCTGAAGGGCAGACAGAGCGTGATGTACCGAGTCACCAGGAAACCAGACGTGATAAGACGAGACGAGAGCAAAGTGTGCCAAAGAGCCATAATTTAGCTTGTCGTGTCTTACTGAACATTTAAGACACAACACATTGATGCTATTGGAGGATGAAATACATTTTACTAGCATGTCTTACTTGACAACGACATACGACAAACAGATCTGGAAACAGGCTAGTTACAACAACAACAAAAAATCAGTTCGGTATGAGAACGGTAGCCCCTATCTGCAAACGCAGGGTGTCTGCGGTGCCTTCAAATCTTTGCTGTGACTTACTACCCTATATGGGTATACAAATTTATAAGGTGCAGGCTGAGCCGATGGCGTCATTTCAAGATGGCTGCTACCTTCATTCCGGGTTGGCGTTGTGAAGCATAAACAAAATAAACACGGAATAGGTTGATTCACACCAAAAGCTGGGACTCCACAGATCATGAGGAGGTCTTATTTGTCTACCTGTCAAATCAAGTCAAATGTATTTTTAAAGCATTTCGTACATCAGCTGATATCTCAAAGTGCTGTACAGAAACCCATCCTAAAACCCCAAACAGCAAGCAATGCAGGTGTAGAAGCACGGTGGCTAGGAAAAACTCCCTAGAAAAGGGCCAGAACCTAGGAAGAAACCTAGAGACGAACCAGGCTATGAGGGATGGCCAGTCCTCTTCTGGCTGTGCCGGGTGGAGATTATAACAGAACATGGCCAAGATGTTCAAATGTTCATAGATGACCAGCATGGTCAAATAATAATAATCACAGTAGTTGTCGAGGGTGCAACAGGTCAGCACATCAGGAGTAAATGTCAGTTGGCTTTTCATAGCCATTCAGAGTATCTCTACCGCTCCTGCTGTCTCTAGACAGTTGAAAACAGCAAGTCTGGGACAGGTAGCACATGCCTGTGACCTACCATAATTGATCACCAGCCCCGAGAGTCAAAATGTTTATTTTACACAATGTTTTCACCAAACAGCAAACAAGGTACAAGGTAAGCTTCCAATTGGTCTGGGTTTGATCTATAGCTGCATAGGGTGTATCTAGCCTATTGTCAATGTTATCTGATTATGTATGAATTAACGGCAACATCAAATATCCACCGAGTTACTAGGTTGAAAAAACTGTTTGATATCCCCTGTCTGTCTCCCGACACCACCACAATGTTTGAGAGAGAAGTGAAATGTTGTTTTTATAGTGAACAGTAACTTTTAGGCAGATCCAGTGTGCAAAAACAGTGCAATTACAACATTCGGACAATTTGGAGAGGTTGAAAGGACGCTTGAATGTACCCTGGAGACCCCATAACACCACCACTATGTTTGAGTGAGGTTGATATGATGGAATTGTTGTTTTTATACTGAACTAATAGCATTTAGGGATTGTGAATATGTAATAGAACTGGAATTGTCAAATGTACAGACATATGTCACATTGGAGCGGTTAGGCATTATTGGAATCGTCCCGTGACCACACCTGACACCACTTACTAAAACATCTGCCCATTTCTAGTTGTTAGGTCTATCAATTCCATTTTTCTGATATTGTTCACATGTTGTGGAAGCAATCTGATGTGATTCCAGCTCTAGTCATCAATAATTCACCTATACCTTGTCAATGAAATATGACTTTCAAAATAAACAATGTAAAACAGTTATTTAGTGTGTGCTTGATCTTGTGTATTCTGAACTGTCAGAATCATGTAATTAATAGCAGTAACTTTTGGGTATGTCTATTAAATGGAAATCTACATTTTGCCATAACATTTTTATAAAGGCAACACGTTTACCCAACTGTCATCATTTACAGACACGTTTACCCAACTGTCATCATTAACAGACATGTTTACCCAACTGTCATCATTAACAGACATGTTTACCCAACTGTCATCATTAACAGACATGTTTACCCAACTGTCATCATTTACAGACACGTTTACCCAACTGTCATCATTTACAGACACGTTTACCCAACTGTCATCATTAACAGACATGTTTACCCAACTGTCATCATTAACAGACACATTTACCCAACTGTCATCATTAACAGACACATTTACCCAACTGTCAGCATTAACAGACACGTTTACCCAACTGTCATCATTAACAGACACGTTTACCCAACTGTCATCATTAACAGACACGTTTACCCAACTGTCATCATTAACAGACACATTTACCCAACTGTCAGCATTTACAGTGACACATACAGTATACTCTGTACATGTGGCCAACCCTTCAGCATCTGAATACAGAGGTCTTTCACAAACAGTGTTGAACTGTATATAACAGTAACAGCTACTTTCTGGATGGCTTTGACAGGATACCATTAACATCCCAAGCACCTTGAAACCCCTTTATTCAGCACAGTTATGAGATACTGGGAGTGTAGAAGAGAGCGGTGGTGATGGTAGGAAACACAGCACAGCACTTTTCTCCGGCCAAAGGCAACGTATACCAATGACGTCTGGGTCTAGGAACATCAACGGTAGCATTGTAGGGAAGATGCAGGAGAACACACACATGTGTGCACGCACACACATTAACACACACACACACACACACCAATGCAGGAGAACACACACATTAACACACACACACACCAATGCAGGAGAATTGCCTCTTTGATTTAGTCCCCCTCATGTCCAACGGTTCGTTTATGAATTCCAATCCAACGTACATCACATCAGAGCTCAGTAGTACTGTATCTACAACCTAACCAGAGATAATTACTAGATACTCCAGAGGTATGAAGGAGAGAAGTAGTTGAGTCTGTTAGTTAAACAACACTTTTGGAACCATTTATACTGTATCACTGTAATGCGTCTGTGTGTAACTGGTGAGATGAGTCAGGCGCAGGACAGCAGATATGAGTAATGGAAGCAATTTTACTCAATAATATAACAATACATGTCGTAAGAATACAAGGCCACAAATACAGACCGCAATACAATAAACGATTACTCACAAACAAACATGGAGGGAACAGAGGGTTAAATAATGAACAAGTAATTGGGGAATTGAAACCAGGTGTGTAAGACAAAGACAAAACAAATGGAAAATTAAAAGTGGAACGGCGATGGCTAGAAGGCTGGTGACGTCGACCGCCGAACGCCGCCCCGAACAAGGAGAGGCCAAAAGTTTTGAGAATGACACAAATATTAATTTTCACACAGTTTGCTGCTTCAGTGTCTTTAGATATTTTTGTCAGATGTTACTATGGAATACTGAAGTATAATTACAAGCATTTCATAAGTGTCAAAGGCTTTTACTGACAATTACATGAAGTTGATGCAAAGAGTCAATATTTGCAGTCTTGGCCCTTCTTATTCAAGACCTCTGCAATCTGCCCTTGCATGCTGTCAATTAACTTCTGGGCCACATCCTGACTGATGGCAGCCCATTCTTGCATAATCAATGCTTGGAGTTTGTCAGAATTTGTGGGTTTTTGTTTATCCACCAGCCTCTTGAGGATTGACCACAAGTTCTCAATGGGATTAAGGTCTGGGGAGTTTCATGGCCATGGATCCAAAATATCGATGTTGTGTTCCACCAAGCCACTTAGTTATCACATTGCCTTATGGCAAGGTGCTCCATCATGCTGAAAAAGGCATTGTTTGTCACCCAACTGTTCCTGGATGTTTGGGAGAAGTTGCTCTCGGAGGATGTATTGGTACCATTCTTTTCAAGGCTTTGTTCTTGGGCAAAATTGTGACTGAGCCCACTCCCTTGGCTGAGAAGCAACCCCACACATGAATGGTCTCAGGATGCTTTACTGTTGGCATGACACAGGACTGATGATAGTTCTGACCTTGTCTTCCCCGGACAAGCTTTTTCCTTGCAGGTAACCATGTTTGACAGAGGAAGAACAATGATTCCAAGCACCACCCTCCTTTTGAAGCTTCCAGTCTGTTATTCGAACTCAATCAGCATGACAGAGTGATCTCCAGCCTTGTCCTCGTCAACACTCACACCTGTGTTAATTAATGAGAGAATCACTGACATGATGTCAGCTGGTCCTTTTGTGGCAGGGCTGAAAGGCAGTGGAAATGTTTTGGGGGGATTCAGTTAATTTGCATGGCAAAGAGGGACTTTGCAATTAATTGCAATTCATCTGATCACTCTTCATAACATTCTGAAGAATATGCAAATTGCCATCATACAAACTGAGGCAGCAGACTTTGAGTCATTCTCAAAACTTTTGGCCACGACATTACATATGAGATGAGTAATGTATGGTATGTAATCATTATATAAAGTGACATTGTACCTCTTTGCGCTAGGGGGCAGTATTTTCACAACTGGATAAAAAGCGGGCCCAAAGTAAACTGCCTATTACTCAGGCCCAGAAGCTAGGATATACATATAATTGGAAGATCTGGATAGAAAACACCCTGAAGTTTCTAAAACTGTTAAAATAATATCTGTGAGTATAACAGCCGGCCAAACCCTCCCTGTCTCTCTGTGTGTCTCTGTCTGTCTCGCTCTCTCTCTCTGTCTCCCAGTTCTCTCTGTCTGTCTCTGTCTGTCTCACTCTCTCTGTGTCTCCCTTCCAGCTCTACTGAGATGTTAATGACCTGATTTTGTCTAATTGATGACAATTTTACAATCTGACAAGAGTTAATCTTCTAACACTGTGTAAGGTTTCCCTCATTAAAAACACTGTACAACAGGGATTATCAATTAGACCATTTTTTCTTGAGCAGATGGTCGGTGGGGGTAGGAACATAATTACAAAAAAAATTGTTGACTGCAAATTGACCGCAAGAAGCCAAAACAGAAATACATGTTTGACTAAAACATAATCATTTCAAACCTGGCTTACATTTGTATACGATCAAGTCTCTCCATTATGAGTGGGAATACTTGGAAACACATTTCTTACATTAAAATAACTCGGAGCTGATTTCCTGGTGTTTTTATAGTCTACTACGACCAACCAACAATGAAAAAATAAATAATACATTTGGTAACGGTTTTCTAGGTGTGAAGGAGAGTCGGACCAAATCTAAATACAAACACTACCAAAAACAATAAACGTAACGAAAACCGAAACAGCCTATACTTGTGTACACTAACACATAGCCAGGAACAAGGACACTAAGGACAATCACCCATGACAAACTCAAAGAATATGGCTGCCTAAATATGGTTCCCAATCAGAGACAACGATAAGCACCTGCCTCTGATTGAGAACCACTCCAGACAGCCATAGACTTTGCTAGATAACCCCACTAAGCTACAATCCCAATACATACACACCAAAACCCCAAGACAAAACACACCACAATACAAAAACCCCATGCCACACCCTGGCCTGACCCAATACATGAAGATAAACACAAAATACTTAGACCAGGGCGTGCTCAGAAAACTTGGGGGGGAAAACCACCCTCGAGCTAAATTCGGCCAGTGGGCAGCCAGTTGTTGTATAATAAAGAAAAACTTTTGAAAATAAATTATTATTATTATTATTCTTACATACTGAGAATAAAATTACATCAAATATTAGACATTTCTTACTTAGTTGTTGCTACCCAACCACACAAACAAATGAGCCGTATCTCTTCTGCCCCACCATCAGAGCCTAGTACATGGCATAGCCCACGCTCTGTACGTCCTCTTCCATCTCCTGCGGTGTGAACAGCATATACAATTAGATATTAGGTTATGTGAGAAATGTCTGTGTTCAGATCTCGGTCATTTGTGTCTCTTAGGCTCATATCTCAATCTCTCCTTTTTACCCACTGCTAAGGTACCAGGGTTAACACACAAACTCATGCAGGTGTACCCTCATACAGGGCTCTTTGATGTCTGGATGTGGAAAAGGTTTCTTAACTGGTACATTCACCCCATCCTCATCACACTGCCTCTGCCAAGAATCCCATGGATCTGTATGGAAATCCTGTTATGTGTGAGTGAGTGAGTGAGTGAGTGAGGCCTCCTAAACACAGAAGTAAATAGATTAAACAGGGTCTCTTTACTGATCAGATTAGGTGTTTCTAATGTGTGCTTATACATTTTCAGGAGTAATGGTGGGAGAGGTAATGTCTTGTACAGGTGAAGTTTACCTACACTTAGGTTGGAGTCATTAAAACTAATTTTTCAAACACTCCACAAATTTCTTGTTTAACAGACTATAGTTTTGGCAAGTCGGTTAGGACATCTACTTTGTGAATGAGACATCATTTTTCTAACAATTGTTTACAGACAGATTATTTCACTTATAACTCACTGTATCGAAAACAAAAATAGAACTGTTTGGCCTCCCAGGTGGCGCAGTGGTCTAGAGCACTGCATCGCAGCGCTAGCTGTGCCACCAGAGACTCTGGGTTTGCGCCCAGGCTCTGTTGTAACTGGCCGCGACCGGGAGGTCCGTGGGGCGAAGCACAATTGGCCTAGTGTCGTCCGGGTTAGGGAGGGTTTGGCCGGTAGGGATAACCTTGTCTCATGGTGCACCAGCGACTCCTGTGGTGGGCTGTGTGCAGTGCACGCAAGGTCACCAGGTGCATGGTGTTTCCTCCGACACATTGGTGTGGCTGGCTTCCGGGTTGGATGGACGCTGTGTTAAGAAGCAGTGCGGCTTGGTTGGGTTATGTTTCGGAGGACGCATGGCTTTCGACCTTTGTCTCTCCCGAGCCCATACGGGAGTTGTAGTGATGAGACAATTGGATACCATGAAAAAGGGGGTAAAATAAATTTAAAAAATAGAACTGTTTTGCCATAATAACCATTGTTATGTTTGGAGGGAAAAAGGGGAGGCTAGCAAGCCAAAGAACACCATCCCAACCGTGAAGCACGGCATCATGTTGTGGGGGTGCTTTGCTGCAGGTGGGACTGGTGCACTTCACAAACTAGATGGCTTAATGAGGTTGGAAAATTATGTGGATATATTGAAGCAACATCTCAAGACATCAGTTAAAGCTTGGTCGCAAATGGGTCTTCCAAATGGACAATGACCAAATGTCATACTTCCAAAGTTGTGGCAAAATGGCTTTAGGACGACAAAGTCAAGGTATTGGAGTGGCCATCACAAAGCCCTGACCTCAATCCCATAGAAAATATGTGGGCAGAACTGAAAAAGTGTGTGCGAGCAAGGAGGCCTACAAACCTGACTCTGTTACACCAACTCTGTCATGAAGAATGGGCCAAAATTCACCCAACTTATTGTGGGAAGCTTGTGGAAGGCTGCTTGAAATGTTTGACCCAAATTAAACAATTTAAAGGCAACACTACCAAATACTAATTGAGTGTATGTAAACTTTCTGACCCACTGGGAATGTGATGAAAGAAATAAAAGTTTAAATAAATCATTCTCTCAACTATTATTCTGACATTTCACACTCTTAAAATAAAAGTGGTGATCCTAACTGACCTAAGACAGGGAATCTTTCCTAGGATTATTAAAAGGGTACAAAACTCTGTGTCACTTTAGTGGTACCCTGCAAGGTATGTCCTTTGAACCTTTAGTTATAGGTTTATAGGTTTATATATATATATATATATATATATATGTATATATCTCTCTGCGTCCTACTCAACCGGTGAACGATCCTGATAATGATCCAGACCAGCCCGCTGACGCACCAGAAGGAAGAGCAGTCAGAGAGACAATCTGCTACCATCATTTCTGATTGACACATCACGTCCCCAGTGTCAAATTAAGACAAAAAGCATTTCTTTTTATGAAGTCTTCTTTATTTCCTGCAAGTACAAATGCAGTACAGTACTTCATATTTGTTATGTTGTTCAAACGAGGTAGAAAATTATCCACCTGTGGACACCTCACCACCTTTAACTGATGTTATACCTGTGGGCACCTCACCCAGCTTTAACTGGTGTTCTACCTGTGGGCACCTCACCCACCTTTAACTGGTGTTCTACCTGTGGTCACCTCAACCACCTTTAACTGATGTTCTACCTGTGGGCACCTCACCCAGCTTTAACTGATGTTATACCTGTGGACACCTCATCACCTTTAACCTGATGTTCTACCTGTGGACACCTCACTCAGCTTTAACTGATGATCTACCTGTGGACACCTCATCACCTTTAACTGGTGTTATACCTGTGGACACCTCATCACCTTTAACTGGTGTTCTACCTGTGGATACCTCATCACCTTTAACTGGTGTTCTACCTGTGGACACCTCATCACCTTTAACTGGTGTTCTACCTGTGGATACCTCATCACCTTTAACTGATGTTCTACCTGTGGACACCTCACCCAGCTTTAATTAACTGATGATCTACCTGTGGACACCTCATCACCTTTAACTGGTGTTCTACCTGTGGACACCTCATCACCTTTAACTGGTGTTCTACCTGTGGACACCTCATCACCTTTAACTGGTGTTCTACCTGTGGACACCTCATCACCTTTAACTGGTGTTCTACCTGTGGATACCTCATCACCTTTAACTGATGTTCTACCTGTGGACACCTCACTCAGCTTTAACTGATGATCTACCTGTGGACACCTCATCACCTTTAACTGGTGTTCTACCTGTGGACACCTCATCACCTTTAACTGGTGTTCTACCTGTGGATACCTCATCACCTTTAACTGGTGTTCTACCTGTGGACATCTTGAACTGATGTTGGGTGAATAAACTTTACAACCTACTGTATGTATGGGTGAATAAACATTACAATCTACTGTATGGGTGAATAAACATTACAACCTACTGTATGGGTGAATAAACATTACAACCTACTGTATGGGTGACTAAACACTACAACCTACTGTATGGGTGAATAAACATTACAACCTACTGTATGGGTGAATAAACACTACAACCTACTGTATGGGTGAATAAACATTACAACCTACTGTATGTATGGGTGAATAAACATTACAACCTACTGTATGGGTGAATAAACATTACAACCTACTGTATGGGTGAATAAACATTACAACCTACTGTATGGGTGAATAAACATTACAACCTACTGTATGTATGGGTGAATAAACACTACAACCTACTGTATGGGTGAATAAACATTAAAACCTACTGTATGTATGGGTGAATAATCACTACAACCTACTGTATGGGTGAATAAACACTACAACCTACTGTATGGGTGAATAAACACCACAACCTACTGTATGTATGGGTGAATAAATATTACAACCTACTGTATGGGTGAATACACACTACAACCTACTGTATGTATGGGTGAATAAACACTACAACCTACTGTATGGGTGAATAAACACTACAACCTACTGTATGGGTGAATAAACACTACAACCTGCTGTATGTATGGGTGAATAATCACTACAACCTACTGTATGTATGGGTGAATAAACACTACAACCTACTGTATGTATGGGTGAATAATCACTACAACCTACTGTATGGGTGAATAAACATTACAACCTACTGTATGGGTGAATAAACATTACAACCTACTGTATGTATGGGTGAATAAACATTACAACCTACTGTATGGGTGAATAAACACTACAACCTACTGTATGTATGGGTGAATAAACATTACAACCTACTGTATGGGTGAATAAACATTACAACCTACTGTATGGGTGAATAAACATTACAACCTACTGTATGTATGGGTGAATAAACATTACAACCTACTGTATGGGTGAATAAACATTACAACCTACTGTATGTATGGGTGAATAAACACTACAACCTACTGTATGGGTGAATAAACATTACAACCTACTGTATGGGTGAATAAACACTACAACCTACTGTATGTATGGGTGAATAAACATTACAACCTACTGTATGGGTGAATAAACACTACAACCTACTGTAT
Source organism: Oncorhynchus kisutch (assembly GCF_002021735.2). Taxonomy (NCBI): domain Eukaryota; kingdom Metazoa; phylum Chordata; class Actinopteri; order Salmoniformes; family Salmonidae; genus Oncorhynchus; species Oncorhynchus kisutch. The sequence continues at coordinate 38,790,651 of NC_034194.2, read as the reverse complement.
GGGTGAATAAACATTACAACCTACTGTATGCATGGGTGAATAAACATTACAACCTACTGTATGGGTGAATAAACACTACAACCTACTGTATGGGTGAATAAACACTACAACCTACTGTATGGGTGAATAAACACTACAACCTACTGTATGGGTGAATAAACACTACAACCTACTGTATGGGTGAATAAACACTACAACCTACTGTATGGGTGAATAAACATTACAACCTACTGTATGGGTGAATAAACACTACAACCTACTGTATGGGTGAATAAACATTACAACCTACTGTATGGGTGAATAAACACTACAACCTACTGTATGGGTGAATAAACACTACAACCTACTGTATGGGTGAATAAACACTACAACCTACTGTATGGGTGAATAAACATTACAACCTACTGTATGGGTGAATAAACATTACAACATTACAAGCCATTCCTGAATGAAAGCTCTGCTGCATTCAGCTGGCCATACAAAACAGCCCTTTAGGTTGAACTGAGGACAGGAAGAGGGAGGAAAAAGAGTGTTGGTCAGAAACAGTTGTGTGTTGTTTCGTTGCCAGCCTGGTCCTGAACCACAGACTGAGTGAAAGACAGTAGGTCCAGATCCAGACCCTGGCACACACACAGAGTACAGGTTCTGCTGGGTGGTAAGGCGATACAGTGAAGAAAGGGAACCAGACCACAGCCCTGCCACCTCTCTGCCAGCTTAAGATGCTGGAGGGGCAGTCAATTCATCAACCTGCCCAGGACTCTGTGTGTGTGTGTGTGTGTGTGTGTGTGTGTGTGTGTGTGTGTGTGTGTGTGTGTGTGTGTGTGTGTGTGTGTGTGTGTGTGTGTGTGTGTGTGTGTGTGTGTGTGTGTGTGTGTGTGTATGTGTGTGTGTGTGTATGTGTGTGTGTGTGTGTGAGATCCCCTGTAGGGATCTCAACAGGTCTCATCCCAACAGGTCTCATCTCAACAGGTCTCATCCCAACAGGTCTCATCTCAACAGGTCTCATCCCAACAGGTCTCATCTCAACAGGTCTCATCCCAATAGGTCTCATCCCAACAGGTCTCATCCCAACAGGTCTCATCTCAACAGGTCTCATCCCAATAGGTCTCATCCCAACAGGTCTCATCTTAACAGGTCTCATCTCAACAGGTCTCAGCCTTAATACATCACAACCAGGTCTCAAGAAAACCACCACGCTTTTCTTCTCTCCATATCACTTAGATTGGTACATATTGTAGCAGTCTGAGGTAGGTTCTGATTATCTTTCTTTCCTCTCCCCAGACAGAGGTTGGAACTAGGCCCAGAGTGTGTTTCTGATTTGTGTGAAGCAGCTCCATAGCGAGCCTCTCATTATCACATGCAGACCAGTGTGTTTGTTTCCTCTGCGTCCATGACAGTCCTGTCATGTAGACAACACCATTGTGTTGTGGTGTGTAGAAGTGATTAAAAAATATTTACTCTTAATGGTTTTTAAACGTTTGTTGAACTGAGCCAAGAAACCCTTCGAGGTCTGCATGACTTGAAAGGCGGATCGTCCAGCTTTCCCCATGTGTCCTGAAGCGGGTGCTTTTCTCCACAACACATTGCAATCACCCAAAAATATCCCTTCATTTTGTTTTTTTTATAGTAATGGATTTATAATTCCACCGGGATCTCTCTGGAGTGAAGTGATACCAAGCTTCCTGACCCGACCTGGGAAAATATAATCTACTACAGTAGCTGTTGTGGTCAGCTGTACCTCTCTATCAAACTCACTCTGTCCCTGATGGAGAAGCCCTTACAAATCTAATCCAAACACAGGTGAAGCACGTACGTGTAACAAAAGAGTCCTGCTGCTTGCTCTCTGGGGGGTCTACAGGATTGGGTACTACAGTGCACTTTGTGGCAACCGTTGTTGTACTCTGTTCCTGATGGAGAGTGCATTCAAACCACAAGGAAAAGCATGTGGTAGTAACTACCAAAACATCCCCCAACCCCAACAGCTGTATCACAGTGCATGTTGAGGTACAGGAGGCCCTATCATACCCTTATGTCTGTCTGGGCAATGTCCTGGGTTATTCTCCAAGATTTGTTGTCTCTTCTTCGTCCTCGTTTTGAAAAACCCATCAGTCAACCTAACTCAACCTATAGCATATCGTTTGGCTGTATTGAGAGCCATATAAATGCACACGTCCTCTGTCTTTCCTTTCATGACAGAGGGCTATGTTTTAACAAACCTAACGCAACGGTAAATCTAAGCGCTGGCGGTAGTTCCGGGGGGTGTGTCAGAAATATTTGAGCTATTTTCACAGTCTTTATTATGAGTACAACAAGCTGGTGATGGTGTGAAAGGGCTGGGTATTGCTGGGGCGGCAGGGTAGCCTAGTGGTTAGAGCATTGGACTAGTAACCGAAAGGTTGCAAGTACAAATCTGTCGTTCTGCCCCCCTGAACTCACTGTTCCTAGGCCGTCATTGAAAATAAGAATTTGTTCTTAACTGACTTGCCTAGTTAAATAAATTGATGAATGAACAAGTTGCAGGTGTGACGAGGGCTTGGCCAATCAAGCTGTTTTGCGTGGCTTACTACTGCAATGCGTTTGTTTCAAGTTCTGTAGGTTAGTGACAGCCTTTGCATTTAAAAATCTGTGTTGACAATCATCATTGTTGTAATTGGCTTCAACAAGTAGGCCTATAGGTCTTTATGTCTCACATGTCTCCTGAAATATAAAATGCTAGGTTCCTGTAAATTGTATTGTATGTGTGAGACACATTGTCAATAAGTCAGATAAAGCCTACCCGTGGATATGACCTACAGGACTGGAACATTTGAATAGTCCACGTTTGGATGAGCGCGTCTTTGGTAAATGGACTAGAACTCATTGGAAATGGGGATGAAAAGAAACAAAATGGGCAAAATGGGCAAATATATATATATTTCTATGTTTCTTAATATCAGGTTTACGGGTACAAAAAGCACATCTGTCTTGTACCATGTGTCTTGTACCATGTGTCTTGTACCATGTGTCTTGTACCGTGTGTCTTGTACCATGTGTCTTGTACCATGTGTCTTGGACCATCTGTCTTGTACCATGTGTCTTGTACCATGTGTCTTGTACCATGTGTCTTGTACCATGTGTCTTGTACCGTGTGTCTTGTACCATGTGTCTTGTACCATGTGTCTTGGACCATCTGTCTTGTACCATGTGTCTTGTACCGTGTGTCTTGTACCATGTGTCTTGTACCGTGTGTCTTGTACCATGAGTCTTGTACCATGTGTCTTGTACCATGAGTCTTGTACCATGAGTCTTGTACCATGAGTCTTGTACCATGTGTCTTGTACCATGTGTCTTGTACCATGAGTCTTGTACCATGAGTCTTGTACCGTGTGTTTTGTACCGTGTGTCTTGTACCGTGTGTCTTGTACCGTGTGTCTTGTACCATGAGTCTTGTACCATGAGTCTTGTACCATGAGTCTTGTACCATGTGTCTTGTACCATGTGTCTTGTACCATGAGTCTTGTACCATGAGTCTTGTACCATGTGTCTTGTACCATGAGTCTTGTACCATGTGTCTTGTACCATGAGTCTTGTACCATGTGTCTTGTACCATGTGTCTTGTACCATGTGTCTTGTACCGTGTGTCTTGTACCGTGTGTCTTGTACCATGTGTCTTGTACCATGTGTCTTGTACCATGTGTCTTGTACTGTGTGTCTTGTACTGTGTGTCTTGTACCATGTGTCTTGTACCATGTGTCTTGTACCATCTGTCTTGTACTGTGTGTCTTGTACTGTGTGTCTTGTACCGTGTGTCTTGTACCATGTGTCTTGTACTGTGTGTCTTGTACCGTGTGTCTTGTACCATCTGTCTTGTACTGTGTGTCTTGTACCATGTGTCTTGTACTGTGTGTCTTGTACTGTGTGTCTTGTACCATGAGTCTTGTACCATGAGTCTTGTACCATGAGTCTTGTACCATGAGTCTTGTACCATGTGTCTTGTACCATGAGTCTTGTACCATGGGTCTTGTACCATGTGTCTTGTACCATGTGTCTTGTACCATGAGTCTTGTACCATGTGTCTTGTACCATGAGTCTTGTACCATGTGTCTTGTACAATGTGTCTTGTACCATGTGTCTTGTACCGTGTGTCTTGTACCGTGTGTCTTGTACCATGTGTCTTGTACCATGTGTCTTGTACCATGTGTCTTGTACCATCTGTCTTGTACTGTGTGTCTTGTACTGTGTGTCTTGTACCATGTGTCTTGTACCATGTGTCTTGTACCATCTGTCTTGTACTGTGTGTCTTGTACCGTGTGTCTTGTACCATGTGTCTTGTA
>NC_034194.2:38741338-38781338 GCF_002021735.2 Oncorhynchus kisutch | reverse complement strand
AGAGGAGTTCATGGCCAAAGAAGACAACAACTTTCAAATGAAATCAGAGCAACCTTAGTTGATCATGTCATCAACCTTGGGCTGACAATGTGAGGGGCTGGACAGAGAGTGAAATCAGAGCAACCTTAGTTGATCATGTCATCAACCATGGGCTGACAATGTGAGGGGCTGGACAGAGAGCGCAGCTCAACTTGAGCCGTTTTACTGTCGCCTGTGTCATCCGGACATTTAGACTGGAGTACAGGTATGTAACCAAAATTTCTTTCACACTATGTAGTACACCCCATGTCATAGTGTATCAGTTGGATGACACCTGTTTACTTCATGAATGGCTGATGTCATACACTAACTGCACACATTTCCTGTAGAATTTACTCTACTGTGGGGGGAAATATCTTTAGGCTGCATTGTCCAGGCCCTATATTTTTGTTTTTTTGTTTTTATAAAGGACTGAGAGAAGCAACCATGGTGGAGGAAGGGGCCAAATGTTCACCGGGGTACAGGAAGGGGCCAACCATGGTGGAGGAAGGGGCCAAATGTTCACCGGGGTACAGGAAGGGGCCAACCATGGTGGAGGAAGGGGCCAAATGTTCACCGGGGTACAGGAAGGGGCCAACCATGGTGGAGGAAGGGGCCAAATGTTCACCGGGGTACAGGAAGGGGCCAACCATGGTGGAGGAAGGGGCCAAATGTTCACCGGGGTACAGGAAGGGGACAACCATGGTGGAGGAAGGGGCCAAATGTTCACCGGGGTACAGGAAGGGGCCAACCATGGTGGAGGAAGGGGCCAAATGTTCACCGGGGTACAGGAAGGGGCCAACTATGGTGGAGGAAGGGGCCAAATGTTCACCGGGGTACAGGAAGCTGCCATTGTAAACTTGGTTTCGGAAAATAATGAAATCAGATTACGAGAAATTCAAAGCCACATCATCCAAGACAACACCATATTCAACAACATTCAACGAGTCAGTCTGTCCACATTGGCTCGCATTCTCAAGCGAAACCAGATCAGAATGAAACAACTTTATAAGGTGCCGTTTGAGAGAAACTCTCAAAGAAACAAAGAGGTCAGACGAGCATATGTGGATGTAAGTACAATATTGACTGCAGTACACTACACGCAACATTGTTTCCCAGTGTACTGGATAACACCATATTGACTGCAGTACACTACACACAACATTGTTTCCCAGTGTATTGGATAACACCATATTGACTGCTTTTGTTCTTTGTTTTCAGGGAGTACTGGAAATGGATGCTCATGCAATCCAACATGAGTTCATCTTTATAGATGAGGCTGGGTTCAACCTAGCAGAGACCAGAAGAAGTGGGAGAAACGTCATTGGCCACAGAGCCGTTATAGATGTTCCTGGCCAACGTGGTGGGAACATCACACTGTGCGCTGCCATCTCCAATACGCATGGTGTTCTCCACCGTCATGGCAACCTTGGACCATACAACACAGCCCATATTCTCACATTTCTGGACAGACTCCACAACATTCTCATACCACCAGAGCGTATGAATGATGCAGACCATCAAAGAACCCGGTACGATGTAGTATGGGACAACGTGAGCTTTCATCGTGCAGCCCCAGTCCAAAACTGGTTTGCTGACCACCCACCATCTCGTGCAATACCTCCCTCCACACTCACCATTTCTGAACTCCAAAGAAGAGTTATTTTCGGCACGGCGGTGGAAGGTATACGTGGAAGTAATACGTGGAAGGTATACGTGGAAGGTATACGTGGAAGGTGTACGACCGGCAGCCCTTTGTGCGCAGGCCTCTTGTGCAGGCTATGGAACAGGCATGTGATGAGATTGATGTGGGTGCGATTCAGGGATGGATAAGGCACTCAAGGCGCTTCTTCCCTCGATGTCTGGCAAGGGAAGATATTGCCTGTGATGTGGACGAGGCGTTGTGGCCAGACCCAGCTGTGATGTGGACGAGGCGTTGTGGCCAGACCCAGCTGTGATGTGGACGAGGCGTTGTGGCCAGACCCAGCTGTGATGTGGATGAGGCGTTGTGGCCAGACCCAGCTGTGATGTGGACGAGGCGTTGTGGCCAGACCCAGCTGTGATGTGGATGAGGCGTTGTGGCCAGACCCAGCTGTGATGTGGACGAGGCGTTGTGGCCAGACCCAGCTGTGATGTGGACGAGGCGTTGTGGCCAGACCCAGCTGTGATGTGGACGAGGCGTTGTGGCCAGACCCAGCTGTGATGTGGACGAGGCGTTGTGGCCAGACCCAGCTGTGATGTGGACGAGGCATTGTGGCCAGACCCAGCTGTGATGTGGACGAGGCGTTGTGGCCAGACCCAGCTGTGATGTGGACGAGGCGTTGTGGCCAGACCCAGCTGTGATGTGGACGAGGCGTTGTGGCCAGACCCAGCTGTGATGTGGACGAGGCATTGTGGCCAGACCCAGCTGTGATGTGGACGAGGCGTTGTGGCCAGACCCAGCTGTGATGTGGATGAGGCGTTGTGGCCAGACCCAGCTGTGATGTGGACGAGGCGTTGTGGCCAGACCCAGCTGTGATGTGGACGAGGCGTTGTGGCCAGACCCAGCTGTGATGTGGACGAGGCGTTGTGGCCAGACCCAGCTGTGATGTGGACGAGGCGTTGTGGCCAGACCCAGCTGTGATGTGGACGAGGCGTTGTGGCCAGACCCAGCTGTGATGTGGACGAGGCGTTGTGGCCAGACCCAGCTGTGATGTGGACGAGGCGTTGTGGCCAGACCCAGCTGTGATGTGGACGAGGCGTTGTGGCCAGACCCAGCTGTGATGTGGACGAGGCGTTGTGGCCAGACCCAGCTGTGATGTGGACGAGGCGTTGTGGCCAGACCCAGCTGTGATGTGGACGAGGCATTGTGGCCAGACCCAGCTGTGATGTGGACGAGGCATTGTGGCCAGACCCAGCTGTGATGTGGACGAGGCATTGTGGCCAGACCCAGCTGTGATGTGGGACGAGGCATTGTGGCCAGACCCAGCTGTGATGTGGACGAGGCATTGTGGCCAGACCCAGCTGTGATGTGGACGAGGCGTTGTGGCCAGACCCAGCTGTGATGTGGACGAGGCGTTGTGGCCAGACCCAGCTGTGATGTGGACGAGGCGTTGTGGCCAGACCCAGCTGTGATGTGGACGAGGCGTTGTGGCCAGACCCAGCTGTGATGTGGACGAGGCATTGTGGCCAGACCCAGCTGTGATGTGGACGAGGCATTGTGGCCAGACCCAGCTGTGATGTGGACGAGGCATTGTGGCCAGACCCAGCTGTGATGTGGACGAGGCGTTGTGGCCAGACCCAGCTGTGATGTGGACGAGGCGTTGTGGCCAGACCCAGCTGTGATGTGGACGAGGCGTTGTGGCCAGACCCAGCTGTGATGTGGACGAGGCGTTGTGGCCAGACCCAGCTGTGATGTGGACGAGGCATTGTGGCCAGACCCAGCTGTGATGTGGACGAGGCGTTGTGGCCAGACCCAGCTGTGATGTGGACGAGGCGTTGTGGCCAGACCCAGCTGTGATGTGGACGAGGCGTTGTGGCCAGACCCAGCTGTGATGTGGACGAGGCATTGTGGCCAGACCCAGCTGTGCGGCAAGATGCTGCCTAATTATTTTTCTTGCCTCTTTTTTTCAAAAGATTTTTTCTGCACATTTTTTCTGCAATTTTCTTTTTCAGTTTACTGTTTTTTTGTGAGCATATTTTTGTTCAGTCCAATGTAAATATATCTGCTGTGCATATGTTGCACTGACTTGTTTGGTGAATTCTTTATTTTATTTTATAGAAACTGTTTCAACAGCATGTGTGTGTATCTGCAAATATTTCTGTGCATCTGAAGATTTTCAACAATTTGAACTATTTAAGTATTATGCCAAAGCATACTAAAGATGAGACTGCTTTTCATTATACCCAACAGTGTGTAGTTGGTTAGACAAACATCTGGTAATATGAATGAAGTGTGTGCCATTTCATGCAAATGTTTGATTTTGATAATGCTATCTGTAGTTTTGGTTGCAGTGCTTCATTTTGCAGGATATATGAGGTATTTTGCAGTTTGGGTGTGTGGTTTTGGTTGCAGTGCTTCATTTTGCAGGATATATGAGGTATTTTGCCGTTTGGGTGTGTGGTTTTGGTTGCAGTGCTTCATTTTGCAGGTTATATGAGGTATTTTGCAGTTTGGGTGTGTGGTTTTGGTTGCAGTGCTTCATTTTGCAGGATATATGAGGTATTTTGCAGTTTGGGTGTGTGGTTTTGGTTGCAGTGCTTCATTTTGCAGGTTATATGAGGTATTTTGCAGTTTGGGTGTGTGGTTTTGGTTGCAGTGCTTCATTTTGCAGGTTATATGAGGTATTTTGCAGTTTGGGTGTGTGGTTTTGTGAATTGTGTTAAGTATTTTGATAAAACCAGCCTAGTTTGCAAAATTGTGTTTTAGCAATCGGGAAAAACTGTAATATGGTGAGAGTATCTCAGGTCATCTCAGGCCTAAACAGATCTCTTCCATCTGGACCTCTGGAGCCTCTCTCCATTAAAACAGTAGAATTACAAAGACATCCCAGGCGTCCAAGGCATAAGAAGAATGGATGGATGTCCAGAACAGAGCTAGCCTGGTCCCGGATCTGTTTGTGTTGTCTTGCAAACTCCCATGGTCATTGTTGTGATAAAGAAATCTTGGACCAGGCTAGAGTAGAGCTTGTCTTTTGTGGAAACTAGGCGTCCAGCTTGCAGGCAAGGCAATGTAATGCTTAATTTAAATATGGTTATTTTTTAAATATGATTGGCAACAACTTTCATAGGTCTGGTGAAATGTTCCAATGCTCTTTGATCTGGGAGAAGGTTCATGAGTCCTGGTTGATAGACTGGTGTTGATAAGACCTCTGGGAGAAGGTTAATGAGTCCTGGTTGATAGACTGGTGTTGATAAGACCTCTGGGAGAAGGTTCATGAGTCCTGGTTGATAGACTGGTGTTGATAAGACCTCTGGGAGAAGGTTCATGAGTCCTGGTTGATAGACTGGTGTTGATAAGACCTCTGGGAGAAGGTTCATGAGTCCTGGTTGATAGACTGGTGTTGATAAGACCTCTGGGAGAAGGTTCATGAGTCCTGGTTGATAGACTGGTGTAGATAAGACCTCTGGGAGAAGGTTCATGAGTCCTGGTTGATAGACTGGTCTTGATAAGACCTCTGGGAGAAGGTTAATGAGTCCTGGTTGATAGACTGGTGTTGATAAGACCTCTGGGAGAAAGTTCATGAGTCCTGGTTGATAGACTGGTGTTGATAAGACCTCTGGGAGAAGGTTCATGAGTCCTGGTTGATAGACTGGTGTTGATAAGACCTCTGGGAGAAGGTTCATGAGTCCTGGTTGATAGACTGGTGTTGATAAGACCTCTGGGAGAAGGTTCATGAGTCCTGGTTGATAGACTGGTGTTGATAAGACCTCTGGGAGAAGGTTCATGAGTCCTGGTTAATAGATTGGTGTTGAAAAGACCTCTGGGAGAAGGTTCATGAGTCCTGGTTGATATATTGGTGTTTGTTAGTGCATAAAACAGCAGTATGACACAACAATTAGCAGCCTGACCATAGCACTTACCACTGACAAGGCCATTCTGAATAGCAGAAATAACCTCCCCTCTCATAACCTCATAACCTCACTGCTCATAACCTCATAACCTCAATTCTCATAACCTCATAACCTCACTTCTCATAACCTCACTTCTCATAACCTCACTGCTCATAACCTCATAACCTCCCTTCTCATAACCTCATAACCTCACTGCTCATAACCTCATAACCTCACTGCTCATAACCTCATAACCTCACTTCTCATAACCTCACTTGTCATAACCTCACTGCTCATAACCTCACTTCTCATAACCTCATAACCTCACTGGTCATAACCTCACTTCTCATAACCTCATAACCTCACTTCTCATAACCTCACCTCTTATAACCTCATAACCTCACTTCTCATAACCTCAACCTCACTTCTCATAACCTCACTTCTCATAACCTCACTTCTCATAACCTCACTGGTCATAACCTCACTTCTCATAACCCACTTCAGATAACCTCACTTCAGTGACTGACTGAGGTTGTCTGACAGGAAGTGACTGACTAAGGTTATCTGACAAGAAGTGACTGACTGAGGTTGTCTGACAAGAAGTGACTGACTGAGGTTGACTGACAGGAAGTGACTGACCGAGGTTGTCTGACAGGAAGTGACTGACTAAGGTTGTCTGACAAGAAGTGACTGACTGACTGAGGTTGACTGATACTCATTGGAGCCAAGTATCCTGGTCCCAGATTTGTTGGTGCCGTCTTGTCAAATGACCAATAGGAGTTGACAAGGCAGCATAAACAGATCTGAGATCAGGCTTGCCAATCCTAAACACTCGTTAACCTTATATCGTGTGAACTTCTGTGAACTTTTGTATTTTGTACTTTTGTCCAGCTACAATACATGTAGGAAACTTGGACATGAAGTTTGGCCTATCGTCTCCATGCTCTGACAATTATTCTACGAAAATTATTAAAATGTGTCGTTATGCAATCCCGTTTTTGTGTTGCGGTCTTCATGTGAGTTGAATTTGTTTAACACCACAATACAGGGAAAATAGGAAAAGAGAGTGAGAGGGAGGGAGAGAGAGAGAGAGAGAGAGAGAGAGAGAGAGAGAGTAGGAGAGAGAAAAATATATATTTTATTTCATATGCTTCAGATCCCATGCCCAGTCTTTTCAAAATTACTTTTGGTGTTTTACACTTGTGTTCCTGGGCCGGGTACAGCAGGTTCCATAACGGTTCTGGTACATTGATGCTATCTTAAGTCCAAATAGCTGTCTTGGCTAAGAATACAAAAACTAAATCTCACAATAACAACAGCTACATCAAAGCAATATAATTACATTTATTGATTGCAGTCTGGATAGGAGATAAATAATCAGGAATTTCAGAGGAGAGCAGAGAGAAAGGGTAAAAAACACTCATTCTTCACCTGAGCAAACATCCAGCAAATCACCTGAGGTTCCTTCAGTCAGATTTCGCTCTACAATAGACATTGTTAACTCCATATATGCATATGTACAGGACAATACAATACATCTATACCTACGGGGAACTTTGAGGCTGGACCTTGGTTAAAAGTAGCTGTCGCTCTTCTCATACATTTTCTATTTAGAACATTTACAACTCTGGGCCCCTGAAGCCGGTGAAGGGGAAGCCGGTGAAGAGGAAGCCGGTGTAGAGGAAGCCGGTGAAAGGGGAAGCCGGTGAAGAGGAAGCTGGTGAAGAGGAGGTCGGTGAAGGGGAAGCCGGTGAAGAGGAAGCCGGTGAAAGGGGAAGCCGGTGAAGGGGAAGCCAGTGAAGAGGGAAGCCGGTGAAGAGGAAGCCGGTGAAGAGGAAGCCGGTGAAGGGGAAGCCGGTGAAGAGGAAGCCGGTGAAGAGGAATCCGGTGAAGAGGGAAGCCGGTGAAGAGGGAAGCCGGTGAAGAGGAAGCCGGTGAAGAGGAATCCGGTGAAGAGGGAAGCCGGTGAAGAGGGAAGCCGGTGAAGAGGGAAGCCGGTGTAGGGGAAGCCGGTGAAGGGGAAGCCGGTGAAGGGGAAGCTGGTGAAGAGGGAAGCCGGCGAAGAGGAATTTTCAGAGGCTCTCGCCTCCCCAGTCTTAATCTCTCCTGTATGTCTGTGACTTACTGAACTCGAAGAACTGTTTATTTGACTTCCTGACTCTGTTTGCTAAGGCCCTCAGGCTCTCGTGCAGGTCACTGAATGAGTCTATATGGTCAGAGATACCAGGACCAGATCAACAAAGAGAAGATTTAACTCAGAGATATACAAACGTTGAATATTAATTTGATCACCCTGTTGTTACAAGAAATGTAAACTTGCAGTGTATTCAAGGTTTAAAAAGGTAAATGTGTTCACTTGTTTAATGTAACTTCCTGCTCTAAGGGCCATAAGTCCTAGTACTGAAGAAGGCTATATAAAGTTGAAGTCGGAGGTTTACATACACTTTAGCCAAATATATTTAAACTCAGTTTTTCACAATTCCTGACATGTAATCCTAGGAAAAATTCCCTGTTTTAGGTCAGTTAGGATCCTCACTTTATTTTAAGTCAGAATATGTCAGAATAATAGTAGAGAGAATGATTCATTTCAGCTTTTATTTCTTTCATTACAATCCCAGTGGGTCAGAAGTTTACATACACTCAATTGGTATTTGGTAGCATTGCCTGTAAAAAATGTAATTTGGGTCAAACGTTTTGGGTAGCCTTCCACAAGCTTAGTTGAGGGAATTTTGGCCCATTCCTCCTGACATAGCTGGTGTAACTGAGTCAGGTTTGTAGGCCTCCTTGCTCCCACACGCTTTTTCTGTTCTGCCCACAAATTTTCTATAGGATTGAGGTCAGGGCTTTGTGATGGCCACTCCAATACCTTGCCTTTGTTGTCCTGAAGCCATTTTGCCACAACTTTGGATGTATGCTTGGGGTAATTGTCCATTTGGAAGACCCATTTGCGACCAAGCTTTAACTTCCTGACTGATGTCTTGAGATGTTGCTTCAATATATCCACATAATTTTCCACCATTCCCACCCATAATTTTCCATCCATGCCATCTATTTTGTGAAGTGCACCAGTTCCTCCATGCTTCACGTTTGGGATGGTGTTCTTCGGATTGCAAACCTCCCCCTTTTTCCTCCATACATAGAGATGGTCATTATGGCCAAACAGTTATATTTTTGTTTCATCAGAGCAGAGGACATTTCTCCAAAAAGTACGATCTTTGTCCCCATGTGCTGTTGCAAACCGTAGTCTGGCTTTTTTATGGTGGTTTTAGAGCAGTGGCTTCTTCCTTGCTGAGCGGCCTTTCAGGTTATGTCGATATGGGACTCGTTTTACTGAGGATATAGATACTTTTGTACCTGTTTCCTCCAGTACCTTCACAAAGTCCTTTGCTGTTGTTCTGGGACTGATTTGCACTTTTTGCACCAAAGTACGTTAATCTCTAGGAGACAGAACGTGTCTCCTTCCTGTGCGGAATGATGACTGCGTGGTCCCATAGTGTTTACACTTGCGTACTATTGTTTGTACAGATGAACGTGGTACCTTCAGGCGTTTGGAAATTGCTCCCAAGGATGAACCAGACTTGTGGAGGTCTTGGCTGATTTATTTTGATTTTCCCATAATGTCAAGCAAAGAGGCACTGAGTTTGAAGGTAGGTCTTGAAATACATCCACAGGTACACCTCCAATTGACTCAAATTATGTCAATTAGCCTATCAGAAGCTTCTAAAGCCATGACATAATTTTCTGGAATTTTCCTAGCTGTTTAAAGACACAGTCAACTTAGTGTATGTAAACTTCTGACCTACTAGAATTGTGATCCTGTGAATTATAAGTGAAATAATCTGTCTGTAATCTGTCTGTAAACAATTGTTGGAAAAATAACCTGTGTCATGCACAATGTAGATGTCCTAACCGACTTCCCAAAACTAGAGTTTGTAGAGTGGTTGAAAAATGAGTTTTAATGACTCCAACCTAAGTGTATGTAAACTCCCGACTTCAATTGTATGTCAGTCACTGACAGTTACTCAATTAGCCCATGAGTCCAGCCGGCTCCCTAAACCTTGTATTAATCATGGTCGACTATTGATCAGGCACGCAGTGCCCAGGGGCCCTGACCTCCAGGGGTCCCCACTGATTTTGTTAGTCATTCTCACTCAGATATCATATGAACACGGCATAAGTCATGGTAAAATATGTAGAATTGCAAGAAAATAGCTTTAAAAATGCAAAATGTTCTGTCAGCCCGACGGCACAATTAGAAGAATTGCGTGAAATTAGTTTTAAAACCATTGCATTTTCTGTATGACGTTAACTTTAACACTTTTCTCTTTGACGTCAAGAGTTCACCAAAATGTTTTACCCATGAGGTGGGTGGTCCCCAAACCAAATCTCATTTAGGGACCCCAAAAAGCTAGGGCCAGCCCTGATCTGATTCTATGTCATGTGTTTTCTCAATATTGTCACCAACACACTAGTCAGTACTGAGTGTAGATTGGCTGGCACTTCCCCTCCCCTCCCATTGCAAGAGAACCTCCTCCACACTGGTATCTTCACCTTTTTTTTGCACATTCCATTGCAGACAGAATTCCCTGTGTTTCCACCCACTGAGGTCCCACAGATTTCATTTCATTTCATTGACCCCTTAAATGTCGCTCTCGTTCTTTTCAATAGGAATCCCCGTGGGACTGAGTAGACAGAGAGGAATGTGGCATCAAAAAGAGGACCACAGTCACACTACCCAGGCCCAGTCACACTGCCCAGTCACACTACCCAGGCCCAGTCACAGTACCCGGGCCCAGTCATACTGCCCAGTCACACTACCCAGGCCCAGTCATAGTACCCAGGCCCAGTCACAGTACCCAGGCCCAGTCACACTACCCAGGCCCAGTCACACTGCCCAGTCACACTACCCAGGCCCAGTCACACTGCCCAGTCACACTGCCCAGTCACACTGCCCAGTCACACTACCCAGGCCCAGTCACACTGCCCAGTCACACTACCCAGGCCCAGTCACACTACCCAGGCCCAGTCACACTACCCAGGCCCAGTCATACTACCCAGGTCCAGTCATACTACCCAGGCCCAGTCATACTGCCCAGTCACACTACCCAGGCCCAGTCACACTACCCAGGCCCAGTCACAGGATGTCTGCTTTGAAATGAAAACCGCTGTGATAAATCTGAGTAATAAATCTGAGTCCAACACCCGCTGGCTGCCTTTGACTCATGACTGTTTAACGCTAAGATAAGACAGTTAGAATGGCGGTGACACAGCAGCAGGTCATGTAGAAATGGCAATTAAGATAAGAGCTGTAATTATTCTCCCGGGAATAGCAAAGTGGTTTAGGAACTTCAAATCCACTATTCGTTATGAATGCATCACTTAATTGGAATAGGAGTGATCACTTCTTGACCCCTATATCTCAGAGAAGTGAGGCAAACACACTTCTGTCTTAGAAGAAAGATGAAGATGAAGAAGATCTCCCCCTGAAATATATGTTTTGATAATCTCTGCTCTGAGAGAGGGAGGGGGTTGGGGTGGGGTGGTGGGGGGTATCCATAGTTTACAAGTTAATTAAAAACCAGTCCAGACTCTTTCATTCATCAGGCTTATCTAAAGTAATAGTCTGTGATAGACGACGTATGATTTGTATCAAGGCAGTCGATCATGTAGACCAGGAGCTCAGTAAAATTGGCAGGTAGGAATACATGATTTGCTATTTAGTTGTTGTTGTTTTTGTCTCAGCATTGGAACAGCAAAGAAACATAACAAGGGGTAAAAATGTCGAGCAGATGTGAGTTGAGTGAGTGATTATATAGTAGCTAATGTTCTCTCTGTTCTCTCAGGGTTTCAGTGATTATATAGTAGCTAATGTTCTCTCTGTTCTCCCAGGGTTTCAGTGATTGTATAGTAGCGAATGTTCTCTCTGTTCTCTCAGGGTTTCAGTGATTGTATAGTAGCTAATGTTCTCTCTGTTCTCTCCAGGTTTCAGTGATTATATAGTAGCTAATGTTCTCTCTGTTCTCTCAGGGTTTCAGTGATGATATAGTAGCTAATGTTCTCTCTGTTCTCTCAGGGTTTCAGTGATTATATAGTAGCTAATGTTCTCTCCGTTCTCTCAGGGTTTCAGTGATTATATAGTAGCTAATGTTCTCTCAGGGTTTCAGTTATTATATAGTAGCTAATGTTCTCTCTATTCTCTCAGGGTTTCAGTGATTGTATAGTAGCTAATGTTCTCTCTGTTCTCTCAGGGTTTCAGTGATTGTATAGTAGCGAATGTTCTCTCTGTTCTCTCAGGGTTTCAGTGATTGTATAGTAGCTAATCTTCTCTCTGTTCTCTCAGGGTTTCAGTGATTGTATAGTAGCTAATGTTCTCTCTGTTCTCTCAGGGTTTCAGTGATTGTATAGTAGATAATGTTCTCTCTGTTCTCTCAGGGTTTCAGTGATGATATAGTAGCTAATGTTCTCTCTGTTCTCTCAGGGTTTCAGTGATTATATAGTAGCTAATGTTCTCTCCGTTCTCTCAGGGTTTCAGTGATTATATAGTAGCTAATGTTCTCTCAGGGTTTCAGTTATTATATAGTAGCTAATGTTCTCTCTGTTCTCTCAGGGTTTCAGTGATTATATAGTAGCTAATGTTCTCTCTGTTCTCTCAGGGTTTCAGTGATTGTATAGTAGCTAATGTTCTCTCTGTTCTCTCAGGGTTTCAGTGATGATATAGTAGCTAATGTTCTCTCTGTTCTCTCAGGGTTTCAGTGATTATATAGTAGCTAATGTTCTCTCCGTTCTCTCAGGGTTTCAGTGATTATATAGTAGCTAATGTTCTCTCAGGGTTTCAGTTATTATATAGTAGCTAATGTTCTCTCTGTTCTCTCAGGGTTTCAGTGATTATATAGTAGCTAATGTTCTCTCTGTTCTCTCAGGGTTTCAGTGATTATATAGTAGCTAATGTTCTCTCAGGGTTTCAGTGATTATATAGTAGCTAATGTTCTCTCAGGGTTTCAGTTATTATATAGTAGCTAATGTTCTCTCTGTTCTCTCAGGGTTTCAGTGATTGTATAGTAGCTAATGTTCTCTCTGTTCTCTCAGGGTTTCAGTGATTGTATAGTAGGTAATGTTCTCTCTGTTCCCTCAGGGTTTCAGTGATTGTATAGTAGCTAATGTTCTCTCCGTTCTCTCAGGGTTTCAGTGATTATATAGTAGCTAATGTTCTCTCTGTTCTCTCAGGGTTTCAGTGATTGTATATTAGCTAATGTTCTCTCTGTTCTCTCAGGGTTTCAGTGATTGTATAGTAGCTAATGTTCTCTCTGTTCTCTCAGGGTTTCAGTGATTGTATAGTAGCGAATGTTCTCTCTGTTCTCTCAGGGTTTCAGTGATTGTATAGTAGCTAATGTTCTCTCTGTTCTCTCAGGGTTTCAGTGATTGTATAGTAGCTAATGTTCTCTCTGTTCTCCCAGGGTTTCAGTGATTGTATAGTAGCGAATGTTCTCTCTGTTCTCTCAGGGTTTCAGTGATTGTATAGTAGCTAATGTTCTCTCTGTTCTCTCCAGGTTTCAGTGATTATATAGTAGCTAATGTTCTCTCTGTTCTCTCAGGGTTTCAGTGATGATATAGTAGCTAATGTTCTCTCTGTTCTCTCAGGGTTTCAGTGATTATATAGTAGCTAATGTTCTCTCCGTTCTCTCAGGGTTTCAGTGATTATATAGTAGCTAATGTTCTCTCAGGGTTTCAGTTATTATATAGTAGCTAATGTTCTCTCTATTCTCTCAGGGTTTCAGTGATTGTATAGTAGCTAATGTTCTCTCTGTTCTCTCAGGGTTTCAGTGATTGTATAGTAGCGAATGTTCTCTCTGTTCTCTCAGGGTTTCAGTGATTGTATAGTAGCTAATCTTCTCTCTGTTCTCTCAGGGTTTCAGTGATTGTATAGTAGCTAATGTTCTCTCTGTTCTCTCAGGGTTTCAGTGATTGTATAGTAGATAATGTTCTCTCTGTTCTCTCAGGGTTTCAGTGATGATATAGTAGCTAATGTTCTCTCTGTTCTCTCAGGGTTTCAGTGATTATATAGTAGCTAATGTTCTCTCCGTTCTCTCAGGGTTTCAGTGATTATATAGTAGCTAATGTTCTCTCAGGGTTTCAGTTATTATATAGTAGCTAATGTTCTCTCTGTTCTCTCAGGGTTTCAGTGATTATATAGTAGCTAATGTTCTCTCTGTTCTCTCAGGGTTTCAGTGATTGTATAGTAGCTAATGTTCTCTCTGTTCTCTCAGGGTTTCAGTGATGATATAGTAGCTAATGTTCTCTCTGTTCTCTCAGGGTTTCAGTGATTATATAGTAGCTAATGTTCTCTCCGTTCTCTCAGGGTTTCAGTGATTATATAGTAGCTAATGTTCTCTCAGGGTTTCAGTTATTATATAGTAGCTAATGTTCTCTCTGTTCTCTCAGGGTTTCAGTGATTATATAGTAGCTAATGTTCTCTCTGTTCTCTCAGGGTTTCAGTGATTATATAGTAGCTAATGTTCTCTCAGGGTTTCAGTGATTATATAGTAGCTAATGTTTCTCTCAGGGTTTCAGTTATTATATAGTAGCTAATGTTCTCTCTGTTCTCTCAGGGTTTCAGTGATTGTATAGTAGCTAATGTTCTCTATGTTCTCTCAGGGTTTCAGTGATTGTATAGTAGGTAATGTTCTCTCTGTTCCCTCAGGGTTTCAGTGATTGTATAGTAGCTAATGTTCTCTCCGTTCTCTCAGGGTTTCAGTGATTATATAGTAGCTAATGTTCTCTCTGTTCTCTCAGGGTTTCAGTGATTGTATATTAGCTAATGTTCTCTCTGTTCTCTCAGGGTTTCAGTGATTGTATAGTAGCTAATGTTCTCTCTGTTCTCTCAGGGTTTCAGTGATTGTATAGTAGCGAATGTTCTCTCTGTTCTCTCAGGGTTTCAGTGATTGTATAGTAGCTAATGTTCTCTCTGTTCTCTCAGGGTTTCAGTGATTGTATAGTAGCTAATGTTCTCTCTGTTCTCTCAGGGTTTCAGTGATTGTATAGTAGCTAATGTTCTCTCTGTTCCCTCAGGGTTTCAGTGATTGTATAGTAGCTAATGTTCTCTCTGTTGTCTCAGGGTTTCAGTGATTGTATAGTAGCTAATGTTCTCTCTGTTCTCTCAGGGTTTCAGTGATTGTATAGTAGCTAATGTTCTCTCTGTTCTCTCAGGGTTTCAGTGATTGTATAGTAGCTAATGTTCTCTCTGTTCTCTCAGGGTTTCAGTGATTGTATAGTAGCTAATGTTCTCTCTGTTCTCTCAGGGTTTCAGTGATTGTATAATAGCTAATGTTCTCTCTGTTCTCTCAGGGTTTCAGTGATTGTATAGTAGCTAATGTTCTCTCTGTTCTCTCTCTCAGAGTTTCAGTGATTGTATAGTAGCTGTAACGCCGTTCTTCGTTTGTCGAAAGAGAGTCGGAATGCAGCGTGGTGGTTACTCATGTTCTTTAATGAATGAATGGTGACGATACATGAAATAACAAATAAATACAAAAACAACAAACGGAACGTGAAACTTATTACAGCATATCTGGTGACACTACACAGAGACAGGAACAATCACCCACGAAATACAAAGTGAAACTCAGGCTACCTAAATACGGTTCCCAATCAGAGACAACAAGAAACACCTGACTGATCGAGAACCGCCTCAGGCAGCCCAAACCTAACTAGACACACCCCTAATCAGCCGCGATCCCAAATAAAACAAACCCCAATACGAAATACAACACGTAAACCCCTGTCACACCCTGGCCTGACCAAATATATAACGAAAACACAAAACACTAAGACGTGACAGAACCCCCCCCCCCCCAAGGTGCGGACTCCCGGACGCACCTCAAAACCAAAGGGAGGGTCCGGGTGGGCGTCTGTCATTGGTGGCGGCTCTGGCTCGGGATGTGGACCCCACTTCATTAATGTCCTCGTTCCTCCCCTTCGCGTCCTGGGATAATCCACCCTCGCCGCCGACCATGGCCTAATAGTCCTCACCCACAACCCCACAGAACTAAGGAGCAGCTCGTGACTGAGGGGCATCTCGGGACTGAGGGACAGCTCGGGACTGAGGGGCAGCTCGGGACTGAGGGGCAGCTCAGGACTGAGGGGCAGCTCGGGACTGAGGGGCAGCTCGGGACTGAGGCAGCTCGGTACTGAGGGGCAGCTCGGGACTGAGGGGCAGCCCGGAACTGAGGGGCAGCCCGGAACTGAGGGGCAGCCCGGAACTGAGGGGCAGCCCGGAACTGAGGGGAAGCCCGGAACTGAGGGGAAGCCCAGTACTGAGAGGAAGCCCAGTACTGAGAGGAAGCCCAGTACTGAGAGGAAGCTCAGGTAGGTAGTAGGCTCCGGTAAATCCTGGCTGATTGGCGGATCTGGAAGATTCAGGTTGACTAGCAGATCTGGAAGATTCTGGTTGACTGGCGGATCTAGCTGCTCTATGCAGACTGACAGCTCTGACTGCTCCATGCAGGCTGACAGCTCCTTGCAGACTAGCAGCTCCTTGCAGACTGGCAGCTCCTTGCAGACTGGCAGCTCCTTGCAGACTGGCAGCTCCTTGCAGATTGGCAGCTCCTTGCAGACTGACAGCTCCTTGCAGACTGACAGCTCCTTACAGACTGGCAGCTCCTTGCAGACTGACAGCTCCTTGCAGACTGACAGCTCCTTGCAGACTGACAGTTCCCTGCAGACTGGCAGCTCCTTGCAGGCTGACAGCTCCTTGCAGACTGGCAGCTCCTTGCAGACTGGCAGCTCCTTGCAGACTGGCAGCTCTAACTGCTTCCATGCAGGCTGACAGCTCCTTGAGGACTGGCAGCTCTAACTGCTCCATGCAGGCTGACAGCACCCTGCAGACTGGCAGTTCAGGCTGCTTCAAACAGGCAGGAGGCTCCGGCAGCGCTGTAGAGAAGAAAGGCACTGATAGCGCTGAACAGGCGGGAGACTCCGACAGCGCAGGAGAGGAGGAAAACGCTGGCTGCGCTGAACAGACAGGAGACTCCGACAGCGCAGGAGGGAAGGAAGGCTCTGGCTGTGCTGAACAGGTGGGAGACTCCGACAGAGCAGGAGAGGCGAGGCGCACTGTAGGCCTGATGCGTGGTGCGGGCACTGGTAATACTGGAGCGAGGACACGCACAGGAAGCCTGGTGCGGGGAGCTGCTACCGGAGGACTGGTGTGTGGAGGTGGCTCTGGATAGACCGGACCGTGCAGGCACACTGGAGCTCTTGAGCACCGAGCCTGCCCAAGCTTATCTGGCTCGATGTCCACTCTAGCCCGGCCAATACGAAGGGCTGGTATGAACCGTACCGGGCTATGCACCCGCACTGGAGACACCGTGCGCTCACTAGCATAACACGGTGCCTGCCCGGTCTCTTTAGCCCCCCGGTAAGCACAGGGAGTTTGCGCAGGTCTCCTACCTGGCATAGCCATACTCCCTGTAAGCCCCCCCCAATACATTTTTGGGGCCGACTCTCAGGCTTCCATCCGCGTCGCCGTGCTGCCTCCTCATACCAGCGCCTCTCTGCTTTAGCCGCCTCTAGTTCTTCCTTGGGACGGCGATATTCTCCAAGCTGAGCCCAGGGTCCTTTTCCGTCCAGTTCCTCCTCCCATGTCCAATTCTCCAAGTGATGCAGCCTCTCCCACTGCAACTGCTCTTCACGATTAGCAGGGAGAGTTGGCTCAGGTCTGACACCCGACTCAGCCACTCTCCCTCTGAGCCCCCCCCCAATAAAATTTTGGGGCTGCTTTTCGGGTTTCCTTGCCAACCGTGTTCCCTCATAACGTCGGCTCTTATCTCCGGCTGCCTCTGCTCTCCTAAGTGCCTCCACCTGTTCCCATGGGAGGCGATCTCTTCCAGCCAGTATCTCCTCCCAAGTGTAACAACCTTTGCCATCCAATACGTCTTCCCATGTCCATTCCTCCTTTCGCTTCTCCTGCGGTCGCTGCCTGTAACCACGCCGCTCGGTCCGTGTGTGGTGGGTGATTCTGTAACGCCGTTCTTCGTTTGTCGAAAGAGAGTCGGACCGAAATACAGCGTGGTGGTTACTCATGTTCTTTAATGAATGAATGGTGACGATACATGAAATAACAAATAAATACAAAAACAACAAACGGAACGTGAAACTTATTACAGCCTATCTGGTGACACTACACAGAGACAGGAACAATCACCCACGAAATACAAAGTGAAACTCAGGCTACCTAAATACGGTTCCCAATCAGAGACAACAAGAAACACCTGACTGATCGAGAACCGCCTCAGGCAGCCCAAACCTAACTAGACACACCCTTAATCAGCCGCGATCCCAAATAAAACAAACCCCAATACGAAATACAACACGTAAACCCCTGTCACACCCTGGCCTGACCAAATATATAACGAAAACACAAAACACTAAGACCAAGGCGTGACAGTAGCTAATGTTCTCTCTGTTCTCCCAGGGTTTCAGTGATTGTATAGTAGCGAATGTTCTCTCTGTTCTCTCAGGGTTTCAGTGATTATATAGTAGCCAATGTTCTCTCTGTTCTCTCAGGGTTTCAGTGATGATATAGTATCTAATGTTCTCTCTGTTCTCTCAGGGTTTCAGTGATTGTATAGTAGCTAATGTTCTCTCTGTTCTCTCAGGGTTTCAGTGATTATATAGTAGCTAATGTTCTCTCTGTTCTCTCAGGGTTTCAGTGATGATATAGTAGCTAATGTTCTCTCTGTTCTCTCAGGGTTTCAGTGATTGTATGGTAGCTAATGTTCTCTCTGTTCTCTCAGGGTTTCAGTGATGATATAGTATCTAATGTTCTCTCTGTTCTCTCAGGGTTTCAGTGATTGTATAGTAGCTAATGTTCTCTCTGTTCTCTCAGGGTTTCAGTGATTATATAGTAGCTAATGTTCTCTCTGTTCTCTCAGGGTTTCAGTGATGATATAGTAGCTAATGTTCTCTCTGTTCTCTCAGGGTTTCAGTGATTGTATGGTAGCTAATGTTCTCTCTGTTCTCTCAGGGTTTCAGTGATTGTATGGTAGCTAATGTTCTCTCTGTTCTCTTAGGTTTTCAGTGATGATATAGTAGCTAATGTTCTCTCTGTTCTCTCAGGTTTTCAGTGATGATATAGTAGCTAATGTTCTCTCTGTTCTCTCAGGGTTTCAGTGATTATATAGTAGCTAATGTTCTCTCTGTTCTCTCAGGGTTTCAGTGATGATATAGTAGCTAATGTTCTCTCTGTTCTCTCAGGGTTTCAGTGATTGTATAGTATCTAATCTTCTCTCTGTTCTCTCAGGGTTTCAGTGATTGTATAGTAGCTAATGTTCTCTCTGTTCTCTCAGAGTTTCAGTGATTGTATAGTAGCTAATGTTCTCTCTGTTCTCCCAGGGTTTCAGTGATTGTATAGTAGCGAATGTTCTCTCTGTTCTTTCAGGGTTTCAGTGATTGTATAGTAGCTAATGTTCTCTCTGTTCTCTCAGGGTTTCAGTGATGATATAGTAGCTAATGTTCTCTCTGTTCTCTCAGGGTTTCAGTGATTGTATAGTAGCTAATGTCATCTGTGTTCTCTCAGGGTTTCAGTGATTGTATAGTAGCTAATCTTCTCTCTGTTCTCTCAGGGTTTCAGTGATTATATAGTAGCTAATGTTCTCTCTGTTCTCTCAGGGTTTCAGTGATTGTACAGTAGCTAATCTTCTCTCTGTTCTCTCAAGGTTTCAGTGATGATATAGTAGCTAATGTTCTCTCTGTTCTCTCAGGGTTTCAGTGATGATATAGTAGCTAATGTTCTCTCCGTTCTCTCAGGGTTTCAGTGATTATATAGTAGCTAATGTTCTCTCAGGGTTTCAGTTATTATATAGTAGCTAATGTTCTCTCTGTTCTCTCAGGGTTTCAGTGATTATATAGTAGCTAATGTTCTCTCTGTTCTCTCAGGGTTTCAGTGATTGTATAGTAGCTAATGTTCTCTCTGTTCTCTCAGGGTTTCAGTGATTGTATAGTAGCTAATGTTCTCTCTGTTCTCTCAGGGTTTCAGTGATTGTATAGTAGCGAATGTTCTCTCTGTTCTCTCAGGGTTTCAGTGATTGTATAGTAGCTAATGTTCTCTCTGTTCTCTCAGGGTTTCAGTGATTGTATAGTAGCTAATGTTCTCTCTGTTCTCTCAGGGTTTCAGTGATTGTATAGTAGCTAATGTTCTCTCTGTTCCCTCAGGGTTTCAGTGATTGTATAGTAGCTAATGTTCTCTCTGTTCTCTCAGGGTTTCAGTGATGATATAGTAGCTAATGTTCTCTCTGTTCTCTCAGGGTTTCAGTGATTGTATAGTAGCTAATGTTCTCTCTGTTCTCTCAGGTTTTCAGTGATGATATGCTCACATTCCAAGGAGCAGCAGTAGCTGTGGAAGCAGTGGAAAACAAAGAGGCCAACATTTGATCAAAACTCTTTGCATTATTGGTTGAATTAAGTTCATGCGAATGTAGCGAAATGCTTGTGCTTCTAGTTCCGACAGTGCAGCAATAACTAACAAGTAATATCTAACAATTTCACAACATATACCCAATACACACAAATCTAAGTAAAATATTGGAATTAAGAATATATCAATATATGGACGAGCAATCTCAGAGCAGCATAGACTAATATACAGTAGTATAGAATACAGTATGCTGTTAATTGACGACAGCTCAGCATTCAACACCATAGTACCCTCCAATCTCATCAGTGGTGAAGGTAGAAAACAACACCTCCACTTCACTGATCCTCATGACTGAGTGACCATGCACAACTTCAACTCAATTCACAAGTTTGCAGACGACTCAACCGTAGTAGGCTTGATTACCAACAACGAACTAAATGAGAGGCTAGTCAACAGTAGTAGGCTTGATTAGAGAGAGAGAGAGAGAGAGAGACAGAGACAGAGTGGCTGAGAGAGCGAGAGCGAGAGGGGTAGATAGAGAGAGGCAGAGAGAGAGCGAGAGATGGAGAGGGAGAGAGAGCGAGAGAGAGAGAGAGAGAGAGGAGATGAAGAGAGACAGGGGGAGATGAAGAGAGAGAGAGAGCGAGAGGGGTAGATAGAGAGAGGCAAAGAGAGAGAGCGAGAGGGGACGAGAGAGGGGGTAGAGAGAGAGCGAGAGATGGAGAGAGAGAGTGGCAGAGAGAGCCGGCAAGAGGGGTAGAGAGAGGGAGAGGGAGAGGCATAGACCGTAAGAGCAAGACAGAGAGAGAGAGAGAGAGAGTGAGAAGGGTAGGGAGGGGCACAGAAAGACAGCGAGAGGGGTAGAGAGAGGGGGTAGGGAGAGAGCGGGAGATGGAGAGGGAGAGAGAGTGAGAGATGGAGAGGGAGAGAGAGCGAGAGATGGAGAGGGAGAGAGAGAGAGAGGGAGAGATGGAGGGCGAGAGAGAGAGAGAGGCAGAGAGAGTGAGAGCGAGAGGGGTAGAGAGAGAGCGGCAGAGAGAGAAAGAGCGAGAGATGGAGAGAGACAGGTAGAGAGAGCGAGATGGAGATGGTGAGAGTGAGAGGGAGAGAGAGATGGAGAGGGAGACAGAGGTAGAGAGAGCGAGATGGAGAGTGTGAGAGAGAGAGGGAGAGAGAGAGGGAGAGAGACAGGGGCAGAGAGAGATCGCGAGAGGGGACGAGAGAGGGGGTAGGGAGAGAGCGGGAGATGGAGAGGGAGAGAGAGTGAGAGATGGAGAGGGAGAGAGAGCGAGAGATGGAGAGGGAGAGAGAGAGAGAGAGAGAGAGAGAGAGAGAGAGAGAGACAGAGAGAGAGAGAGAGAGAGAGAGAGAGAGAGAGATGGAGAGGGAGACAGAGGTAGAGAGAGCGAGATGGAGAGTGTGAGAGAGAGAGGGAGAGAGAGGGGGGAAGAGAGACAGGGGGCAGAGAGAGATCGCGGAGAGGGGACGAGAGAGGGGGTAGGGAGAGAGCGGGAGATGGAGAGGGAGAGAGAGTGAGAGATGGAGAGGGAGAGAGAGCGAGAGATGGAGAGGGGAGAGAGAGAGAGAGAGAGAGAGAGAGAGAGAGAGGAGAGAGAGAGAGAGAGAGACAGAGAGAGAGAGACAGAGAGAGAGAGAGACAGAGAGAGAGAGAGAGAGAGAGAGAGAGACAGAGAGAGAGGAGAGAGAGAGAGAGAGAGAGAGAGAGAGAGAGAAGAGAGAGAAGAGAGAGAGACAGACAAGAGAGGAGAGAGAGAGAGAGAGGAGAGAGAGGAGAGAGAGGAAACTGTTCCAAAAGAAAGATATGTTCATCGCTGAGCGTGCATTTCCATCATCTGGCCATTGCAAGTGCCGTGATGGTGTGTTTAGTGTATTTCATTGGCGGGACGTGAGACCACTGTTAATTAATAGCTCTTACGCACACCTGCCTTCCCTCGTCACGCGCATCATCGATATTGGACTCACATGGACTCACTCATCACCTGTTTATTACCTCCTCTATATTTGTCAGTTCCCCTGCTCTGTTCCCTGCTGCTGCACTGATTGTCTTTATTTGTGTAACTCGTTTGCTGTTCCTGTTCCTGTTCCTGTCTCCTTCCATATCCATTCTATATTAAATATTTGACTCCCCGTACCTGCTTCGTCTCTTCAGCTTCAACCCATGTGACAAGAATAATGTTATTTCCAGTATTTATTTAGAATATAATATAATAGATGAAGATAAGGCTCTGGAATCTATTACTCAGAGTCCTGAATATTGCAGGAGGCTTTAATGTACCTAGGGCCAGGAGTTTTTCCTGGTCAATTCAAATATTCAGGAAAAACTTATAGTCCTGGTAAAGACTCGGTAGTACAGAACTCATTGAAATCAGAGGAGGCTTGAGTGATGCAAGGCAACCGAGGTGAAAGGTCAGAGGTTAACAGGACAGTTTAGGGTCAGTGTGTTTGTTACAGCGTGACTGAGGTCAGGTTTCAGAGTTTTCATTTGGAGAGGAAGGCCCAGGGTCATGTTTTCATGTTACGGTCAAGTTAATTGAAGAAGTGGCAGCTCCTTGACCTTTGACCTGGTTGGAGAACGATACTAACAAACATTAGTACCCCTTTCCCAATCAGACTACGTGGTGGCCTGAGGTAATGATCTCTCGCTTCTCTGAGCCTATCATCTGTTTAAAAGACCAGGCAAGTCAGTTAAGAACAAATTATTATTTTCAATGACGGCCTAGGAACAGCTGGTTAACTGCCTTGTTCAGGGGCAGAACGACAGATTTGTACATTGTCGGCTCGGGGATTTGAACTTGCAACCTTTTGTTCCCTAGTCCAACGCTCTAACCGCAAGGCTACGCTGCCGCCCCCCGCCCCCCGCCCCCCAAAATAAAATACAATTTTAGACTATAACTCTATAGAGGACCTGACAGTCCTACAGTTAGACAATAACTCTATAGTGGACCTGTCAGTCCTACAGTTAGACTATAGCTCTATAGTGGACCTGGCAGTCCTACAGTTAGATTATAACTCTATAGAGGACCTGTCAGTCCTACAGTTAGACTATAACTCTATAGTGGACCTGGCAGTCCTACAGTTAAATCAAATCAAATCAAATTTATTTATATAGCCCTTCGTACATCAGCTGATATCTCAAAGTGCTGTACAGAAACCCAGCCTAAAACCCCAAACAGCAAGCAATGCAGGTGTAGAAGCACGGTGGCTAGGAAAAACTCCCTAGAGTGGACCTGGCAGTCCTGCAGTTAGACCATAGCTCTACAGAGGAGAGGACCTGGGAGTCCTGTGTTGCTGTAAACACTCAGTCAAACCTCCAGACAGTGAAGATAGACTGAACCATTATTACACACATCCGTGTTGGCGAGTAGATGCAGAGATGGGGAGTAGATGCAGTGTTGGGGAGTAGATGCAGAGATGGGGAGTAGATGCAGAGATGGGGAGTAGATGCAGTGTTGGGGAGTAGATGCAGAGTTGGGGAGTAGATGCAGAGATGGGGAGTAGATGCAGAGATGGGGAGTAGATGCAGAGATGGGGAGTAGATGCAGTGTTGGGGAGTAGATGCAGAGTTGGGGAGTAGATGCAGAGATGGGGAGTAGATGCAGTGTTGGGGAGTAGATGCAGAGATGGGGAGTCGATGCAGTGTTGGGGAGTGAATGCAGTGTTGGGGAGTAGATGCATAGTGTTGGGGAGTGAATGCAGTTCTGGGGAGTAGATTCACAGTGTTGGGGAGTAGATGCAGAGTTGGGGAGTAGATGCACAGTGTTGGGCAGTAGATGCAGTGTTGGGGAGTAGATGCACAGTCTTGGGGAGTAGATTCACAGTGTTGGGGAGTAGATGCACAGTGTTGGGGAGTAGATGCACAGTGTTGGGTAGTAGATGCACAGTGTTAGGGAGTAGATGTACAGTGTTCGGGAGTACACCCAGTGTTGGGGAGTAGATGCACAGTGTTGGGCAGTAGATGCACAGTGTTGGGCAGTAGATGCAGTGTTGGGGAGTAGATGCACAGTCTTGGGGAGTAGATTCACAGTGTTGGGGAGTAGATGCACAGTGTTGGGGAGTAGATGCACAGTGTTGGGTAGTAGATGCACAGTGTTGGGGAGTAGATGCACAGTGTTGGGTAGTAGATGCACAGTGTTGGGGAGTAGATTCAGTGCTAGGGAGTAGATGTACAGTTATGGGGAGTAGATGCAGTGCTAGGGAGTAGATGCACAGTGTTGGGCAGTAGATGCACAGTGTTGGGCAGTAGATGCAGTGTTGGGGAGTAGATGCACAGTCTTGGGGAGTAGATTCACAGTGTTGGGGAGTAGATGCACAGTGTTGGGGAGTAGATGCACAGTGTTGGGTAGTAGATGCACAGTGTTGGGGAGTAGATGCACAGTGTTGGGTAGTAGATGCACAGTGTTGGGGAGTAGATTCAGTGCTAGGGAGTAGATGTACAGTTATGGGGAGTAGATGCAGTGCTAGGGAGTAGATGCACAGTGTTGGGGAATAGATGTACAGTGTTCGGGAGTAGATGCAGTGTTGGGGAGTAGATGCACAGTGATGGGGAGTAGATGCACAGTTATGGGGAGTAGATGCAGTGCTAAAGAGTAGATGCACGGTGATGGGAGTAGCTGCACAGTGTTGGGGAGTAGATGCAGGGTTGGGGAGTAGATGCACAGTGTTGGGGAGTAGATGCTCAGTGTTGGGGAGTAGATGCAGTTCTGGGGAGTAGATTCACAGTTATGGGAGTAGATTCACAGTGTTGGGGAGTAGATGCACAGTGCTGGGGTGTAGATGCCGTGTTGGGGAGTAGATGCATAGTGTTGGGGAGTAGATGCACAGTGTTGGGGAGTAGATGCACAGTGATGGGAGTAGATGCAGTGTTGGGGAGTAGATGCAGTGTTGGGGAGTTGATGCACAGTGTTGGGGAGTAGATGCAGTGTTGGGGAGTAGATGCAGTGTTGGGGAGTAGATGCACAGTGTTGGGGAGTAGATGCAGGGTTGGGGAGTAGATGCATAGTGTTGGGGAGTAGATGCATAGTGTTGGGGGGTAGATGCAGTGTTGGGGGGTAGATGCACAGTGTTGGGGAGTAGATGCACAGTGTTGGGTAGTAGATGCACAGTGTTGGGGAGTAGATGCACAGTGTTGGGTAGTAGATGCACAGTGTTGGGGAGTAGATTCAGTGCTAGGGAGTAGATGTACAGTTATGGGGAGTAGATGCAGTGCTAGGGAGTAGATGCACAGTGTTGGGGAATAGATGTACAGTGTTCGGGAGTAGATGCAGTGTTGGGGAGTAGATGCACAGTGATGGGGAGTAGATGCACAGTTATGGGGAGTAGATGCAGAGTGTTGGGGAGTAGATGCACAGTGTTGGGGAGTAGATGCAGAGTTGGGGAGTAGATGCACAGTGTTGGGGAGTAGATGCAGAGTTGGGGAGTAGATGCAGAGTTGGGGAGTAGATGCACAGTTATGGGGAGTTGCGAACTATATGTAGTTGTACTAGTAATTAAACTACATTTTTCAGTAGCTTGTTATTATTTCAACTATATTCAAATCTAGATAGTGTTATCAGTAGTTAATTATTGTTTTGCTATGTAGTGATGTAGCTAACTGCTGGAACTACACACAAATGTTTCATATGGGGACAGTCAAAGAATCCTTTTTAAACTATGTTTTATAATAGTGTAGTCAATCATTTCCTTTCGTTTTAGGCATCAGACCTGCCTAATTCTGACTTGAAACATAGTTTGTGTTTTTAATATGCTAAATGACACATTCTGTTAACATTCTTGCAATTTGTCGTCGATAACATTTCTGATTTACATATAATACCTTTTTTTCTGGAAGTAGTTTGTATGTAGTGAACTACTTTTTCCAAACTAACTTTAGTTAATTAAGCTATAATTTTTCTAAGTAACTTTGGTTAAGTCAAGGGACATTTATTTTAAAATGAGCTATAGTGTATCTTAACTTCTTCCATTATGATGTAATCGGTAGCTTGGTAAAACTACATTTTTAATAGTGGCTTCCACAACACCGCAGATACATACCACCACCTAGTGGTTGGGGGAGTTAATGCAGTTGGATGACCTTTGTCATTGTCCCCTAGACACTTTGGTGTTTCACCCCCGAATGATAAAGTTTAGGATACATGGAAGATAAACTGATCCTAGATCTGTGAATGTACATGAGGGTAACTTCTACCCAGAGCAAGTTGTTGGTAGTCCTCTTCCGGATGTAGAGAGAAAGAGACAGGCTCTAAACTCCCAGCATCTGTTTGGTGTAAAGGGCCACCTACATCGACGGCTGTGTGTCCTGCCTCCCATAGCTTACAACAAAAGGATCTGCCGTGCTGTTCATGACACACTTCCAAATACAACCCCTAAACGTTCCATTTAGGCTGAAATAAATCAGCAACTTCTCATCCTGTTCTTACAAACAACAGAATAGAACCATGCAATCAGCTGTTACTATGGAGATCTGTGACACTGATTTTGACAACAAAACAAACAAACAACGAACATCCTGTACTTTGTGGGATATTTATTGTACACATCTTACGAAACTGTTGTATGTTTGATGCCCTCAATATATTCTAAAGTTGCAAAGACCCTGTCCTGTGTTATTGATACTTATTTTACTGTAAATCTGTTTTTCTAAATCCTTATTTTTAATGGGGGGTATCCATGTCTCATTCACGTTGATACATTTAGCTAACAAATGAAATGCCATGTCTATAATTGCTCTCTCTAACAGCTTACGCTTTGCTTTCCTATGGCACGGAGGTTCGAGAACCCACTGTATTCGTCAGGAGATGGCGTGATGGGATACTGCCGTGGTGCAGTTTGTATTGTGTCAGATTGTGATCTGTGTTGGGTCTCAAATCGAAATAGTTTGAACACAGCCTTCACCTTTCACCGATCACTTGACTCAGATTAAACACATTCCCATAGCCAGGCAGTTAGGAAGGCAGACCAGCTGATATGTTTCTGATAGCAGGCCATGTTCAGCATAGCCTGGTCTCAGATCTGTTTGTGCTGTTGTCTGACAATGACCATAGGAGTTGGAAAAACTGATCTGGGATCAGGCCACATTAAGAAGGCAAATGTTGTGGAAACGTTGCATGTAAAAATCTCATGAATAGAGACGATGTCAGAGACGGCATGTTTGTTCTACATAACATATTTCTATCTGATTGCTTCACCCTGCTGAACGCGTTCCAGAGCTTTAACTTCCGAAGAAGCTTTGAAAAAGAGCAATGGAAAATACTCTTTGAGAAATAGCAGGCACTCAAATAAAACAAACCAACAACAAATCATTCCTATCTAATTATTTTGAATGGCATTGGACTGTTTCCCATACAGAGAGGCACAAGACATAGTCACAACACCAGAACCTTGCTACTAAGGGCAACCCACAGAGCAAGACTCCCATTAGACTACTCCCTTCTGTCTGTCTCCCATCTGGATGTCTGTGAGTCTGTCTGTCTGTCTGTCAGTCTGTCTCCTCTCTGGATGTCTGTCTGTCAGTCTGTCTCCCGTCTGTCTGTCTCCCGTCTGTCTGTCTGTCTGTCTGTCTGTCTGTCTGTCTGTCTGTCTGTCTGTCTGTCTGTCTGTCTGTCTGTCTGTCTGTCTGTCTGTCTGTCTGTCTGTCTGTCTGTCTCCCCTCTGGATGTCTGTCTGTCTGTCCTCTGGATGTCTGTCTGTCTGTCTGTCTGTCTGTCAGTCTCCCCTCTGTCTGTCTGTCTCCCCCCCTCTGGATGTCTGTCTGTCTGTCTGTCTCCCCTCTGTCTGTCTGTCTCCCCTCTGTCTGTCTGTCTCCCCTCTGTCTGTCTGTCTGTCTGTCTGTCTGTCTGTCTGTCTGTCTGTCTCCCCTCTGTCTGTCTGTCTGTCTGTCTGTCTGTCCTGTCTGTCTGTCTGTCTGTCTGTCTGTCTGTCTGTCTGTCTGTCTGTCTGTCTGTCTGTCTGTCTGTCTCCCCTCTGGATGTCTGTCTGTCCTCTGGATGTCTGTCTGTCTGTCTGTCTGTCTGTCTGTCTGTCTGTCTGTCTGTCTGTCTGTCTGTCTGTCTGTCTGTCTGTCTGTCAGTCTTCCCTCTGTCTGTCTGTCTCCCCCCCTCTGGATGTCTGTCTGTCTGTCTGTCTCCCCTCTGTCTCCCCTCTGTCTGTCTGTCTGTCTGTCTGTCTGTCTGTCTGTCTGTCTGTCTGTCTGTCTGTCTGTCTGTCTGTCTGTCTGTCTGTCTGTCTGTCTGTCTGTCTGTCTGTCTGTCTCCCCTCTGGATGTCTGTCTGTCAGTCTGTCTCCCCTCTAGATGTCTGTCTGTCTGTCTGTCTGTCTGTCTGTCTGTCTGTCTGTCTGTCTGTCTGTCTGTCTGTCTGTCTGTCTGTCTGTCTGTCTGTCTGTCTGTCTCCCATCTGGATGTCTGTCTGTCAGTCTGTCTCCCCTCTAGATGTCTGTCTGTCTGTCTGTCTCCCCTCTAGATGTCTGTCTGTCTCCCCTCTGTCTGTCTGTCTGTCTGTCTGTCTCCCATCTGGATGTCTGTCTGTCAGTCTGTCTCCCCTCTAGATGTCTGTCTGTCTGTCTGTCTCCCCTCTGGATGTCTGTCTGTCTGTCTGTCTGTCTGTCTGTCTGTCTGTCTGTCTGTCTGTCTGTCTGTCTGTCTGTCTGTCTGTCTGTCTGTCTGTCTGTCTCCCCTCTAGATGTCTGTCTGTCTGTCTCCCCTCTGTCTCCCCTCTGTCTGTCTGTCTGTCTGTCTGTCTCCCCTCTGTCTGTCTCCCCTCTGTCTGTCTGTCTGTCTGTCTGTCTGTCTGTCTGTCTGTCTGTCTGTCTGTCTGTCTGTCTGTCTGTCTGTCTGTCTGTCTGTCTGTCTGTCTGTCTCCCCTCTAGATGTCTGTCTGTCTCCCCTCTGGATGACTGTCTGTCTGTCTGTCTGTCTCCCCTCTGTCTGTCTGTCTGTCTGTCTGTCTGTCTGTCTGTCTGTCTGTCTGTCTGTCTGTCAGTCTGTCTCCCCTCTAGATGTCTGTCTGTCTGTCTGTCTGTCTGTCTGTCTGTCTGTCTGTCTGTCTGTCTGTCTGTCTGTCTGTCTCCCCTCTAGATGTCTGTCTGTCTGTCTGTCTCCCCTCTAGATGTCTGTCTGTCTCCCCTCTGTCTGTCTGTCTGTCTGTCTGTCTGTCTCCCATCTGGATGTCTGTCTGTCAGTCTGTCTCCCCTCTAGATGTCTGTCTGTCTGTCTGTCTCCCCTCTGTCTGTCTGTCTGTCTGTCTGTCTGTCTGTCTGTCTGTCTGTCTGTCTGTCTGTCTGTCTGTCTGTCTGTCTGTCTGTCTGTCTGTCTGTCTGTCTGTCTGTCTGTCTGTCTGTCAGTCTGTCTCCCCTCTAGATGTCTGTCTGTCTGTCTCCCCTCTGTCTCCCCTCTGTCTGTCTGTCTGTCTGTCTGTCTCCCCTCTGTCTGTCTGTCTGTCTGTCTGTCTGTCTGTCTGTCTGTCTGTCTGTCTGTCTGTCTGTCTGTCTGTCTGTCTGTCTGTCTGTCTGTCTGTCTGTCTGTCTGTCTGTCTGTCTGTCTGTCTGTCTGTCTGTCTGTCTGTCTGTCTCCCCTCTAGATGTCTGTCTGTCTCCCCTCTGGATGACTGTCTGTCTGTCTGTCTGTCTGTCTCCCCTCTGTCTGTCTGTCTCCCCTCTGTCTGTCTGTCTGTCTGTCTGTCTGTCTGTCTGTCTGTCTGTCTGTCTGTCTGTCTGTCTGTCTGTCTGTCTGTCTGTCTGTCTGTCTGTCTGTCTCCCCTCTGTCTGTCTGTCTGTCTGTCTGTCTGTCTGTCTGTCTGTCTGTCTGTCTGTCTGTCTGTCTGTCTGTCTCCCCTCTGTCTGTCTGTCTGTCTGTCTCCCCTCTGTCTGTCTGTCTGTCTGTCTGTCTGTCTGTCTGTCTGTCTGTCTGTCTGTCTGTCTGTCTGTCTGTCTGTCTGTCTGTCTGTCTGTCTGTCTGTCTGTCTGTCTGTCTGTCTGTCTGTCTCCCCTCTAGATGTCTGTCTGTCTCCCCTCTGGATGACTGTCTGTCTGTCTGTCTGTCTCCCCTCTGTCTGTCTGTCTGTCTGTCTGTCTGTCTGTCTGTCTGTCTGTCTGTCTGTCTGTCAGTCTGTCTCCCCTCTAGATGTCTGTCTGTCTGTCTGTCTGTCTGTCTGTCTGTCTGTCTGTCTGTCTGTCTGTCTGTCTGTCTGTCTGTCTGTCTCCCCTCTAGATGTCTGTCTGTCTGTCTGTCTCCCCTCTAGATGTCTGTCTGTCTCCCCTCTGTCTGTCTGTCTGTCTGTCTGTCTGTCTCCCATCTGGATGTCTGTCTGTCAGTCTGTCTCCCCTCTAGATGTCTGTCTGTCTGTCTGTCTCCCCTCTGTCTGTCTGTCTGTCTGTCTGTCTGTCTGTCTGTCTGTCTGTCTGTCTGTCTGTCTGTCTGTCTGTCTGTCTGTCTGTCTGTCTGTCTGTCTGTCTGTCTGTCTGTCAGTCTGTCTCCCCTCTAGATGTCTGTCTGTCTGTCTCCCCTCTGTCTCCCCTCTGTCTGTCTGTCTGTCTGTCTGTCTCCCCTCTGTCTGTCTGTCTGTCTGTCTGTCTGTCTGTCTGTCTGTCTGTCTGTCTGTCTGTCTGTCTGTCTGTCTGTCTGTCTGTCTGTCTGTCTGTCTGTCTGTCTGTCTGTCTGTCTGTCTGTCTCCCCTCTAGATGTCTGTCTGTCTCCCCTCTGGATGACTGTCTGTCTGTCTGTCTGTCTGTCTCCCCTCTGTCTGTCTGTCTCCCCTCTGTCTGTCTGTCTGTCTGTCTGTCTGTCTGTCTGTCTGTCTGTCTGTCTGTCTGTCTGTCTGTCTGTCTGTCTGTCTGTCTGTCTGTCTCCCCTCTGTCTGTCTGTCTGTCTGTCTGTCTGTCTGTCTGTCTGTCTGTCTGTCTGTCTGTCTGTCTGTCTGTCTGTCTCCCCTCTGTCTGTCTGTCTGTCTGTCTGTCTGTCTGTCTGTCTGTCTGTCTGTCTGTCTGTCTGTCTGTCTGTCTGTCTGTCTGTCTGTCTGTCTGTCTGTCTGTCTGTCTGTCTGTCTGTCTGTCTGTCTCCTTGGGGATCCATAGGGCTTCATATGGCTCCGTAGGGCTTCATATGGCTCCGTAGGGCTTCATATGGCTCCGTAGGGTGCCATTTTGGATGCAACACATGCCTTTAATTCCACTAGTTTCTGTGGTCAGGAGACACCGTGCCCAAACACAACTCTACCAGCATGGCAAAGCAACAGGCTTCTAAGAACAGAGAGACGCTGTGTGATGTGAGAGGCAGTGAGGAGCTGCCTCTCAAAACAGGGTTACGTAATATAAACACAATTACAGATATTGAGCTCTGATGGCTGGAAGTCTTCGCCAAGAGCAACAGGGCTACTGCTTTCCTCCTTCCCGTCTTGATCTTGTGGCGTAAAAGGGCCACTGTAATTGCTTGAAAAGGGGTCAGGAAAAGAAAGTTTAGGGAGCAAAGATGATTACCCTCTGCGTGTTCAATGTATTCTCTTGATAAAAGAAGTCATTCAAATTAGCAGCTTGTCCCTGGACGGAATACAAGTTCTGACTCCGCCAAGTCCGCCTCAATATGTTAACAACTTTGGTTTCTTTGACACTCATAGATTCCTGCCTGATTAACTGACTTTATATGTTGAGACTGGGCCAGGTTTCTATCTGACTTCTGGTCACCCAGGCCAATGAAAATAAAAGCCAAATTCATCCCTAGTGATTTGAGGAGTAGGGAGAAAATGCTGCACAGAAGAACGTAGACATGACGTAGGGTCTACGGCCTGTCACCTGTTAGATTTGGAGTCATCGCTATTTCTGTCGTTGTCAATTCTGTAAAATCACAACTTGTAAAATCAGCATTGGCAGTGTGAGGAAGTCATAGGCCTCAATTTCACTTCAGTTCTTTAACTGTTCATTTCCTCACAATTGACCCTAATTCTGCTGTATATACATCAATCAATTTGAGCCCAATTCTGTCAGACAGGGATCAATACCTTTTACCGCTTTCTATCAAGTTCAGATTGATGTATGGGTTGAACCAGGGCAGAAAAACACATAACAGAAGAATGTAGTGGCGAGCCCCAGGAGTCTAGCATGCTACAGCAGGCCATGGGTGGAGGACAGGTACGGCTATGAGTGGCCACTGGCCAGGGACAGGCAGGGAGGAACACAGGGAGTACATTATACAGATAAATAAGCATTTAGACGTGCGCCGTCAGTAGGAGATTATTCTTAATCAATCATGATCTGTTTATGGTTGTGATTTTGACAACATTAGGGTTATTAAAGGAATGGTGCAGCGTGTTGTACTCTAACCTGACAGACTATAGACGTATGGAGTACATCAGACAGGTTAAATACAGTGGGGCAAAAAAGTATTTAGTCAGCCACCAATTGTGCAAGTTCTCCCACTTAAAAAGATGAGAGAGGCCTGTAATTTTCATCATAGGTACACTTCAACTATGACAGACAAAATGAGGGAAAAAAATCCAGAAAATCACATTTGTAGGATTTTTTATGAATTTATTTGCAAATAATGGTGGAAAATAAGTATTTGGTCACCTACAAACAAGCAAGATTTCTGGCTCTCACAGACCTATAACTTCTTCTTTAAGAGGCTCCTCTGTCCTCCACTCGTTACCTGTATTAATGGCACCTGTTTGAACTTGTTATCAGTATAAAAGACACCTGTCCACAACCTCAAACAGTCACACTCCAAACTCCACTATGGCCAAGACCAAAGAGCTGTCAAAGGACACCAGAAACAAAATTGTAGACCTGCACCATGCTGGGAAGACTGAATCTGCAATAGGTAAGCAGCTTGGTTTGAAGAAATCAACTGTGGGAGCAATTATTAGGAAATGGAAGACATACAAGACCACTGATAATCTCCCTCGATCTGGGGCTCCACGCAAGATCTCACCCCGTGGGGTCAAAAGGATCACAAGAACGGTGAGCAAAAATCCCAGAACCACACGGGGGGACCTAGTGAATGACCTGCAGAGAGCTGGGACCAAAGTAACAAAGCCTACCATCAGTAACACACTACGCCGCCAGGGACTCAAATCCTGCAGTGCCAGACGTGTCCCCCTGTTTAAGCCAGTACATGTCCAGGCCCATCTGAAGTTTGCTAGAGAGCATTTGGATGATCCAGAAGAAGATTGGGAGAATGTCATATGGTCAGATGAAACCAAAATATAACTTTTTGGTAAAAACTAAACTCGTTGTGTTTGGAGGACAAAGAATGCTGAGTTGCATCCAAACACCATACCTACTGTGAAGCATGGGGGTGGAAACATCCTGCTTTGGGGCTGTTTTTCTGCAAAGGGACCAGGACGACTGATCCGTGTAAAGGAAAGAATGAATGGGGCCATGTATCGTGAGATTTTGAGTGAAAACCTCCTTCCATCAACAAGGGCATTGAAGATGAAACGTGGCTGGATCTTTCAGCATGACAATGATCCCAAACACACCGCCCGGGCAACGAAGGAGTGGCTTCGTAAGAAGCATTTCAAGGTCCTGGAGTGGCCTAGCCAGTCTCCAGATCTCAACCCCATAGAAAATCTTTGGAGGGAGTTGAAAGTCCGTGTTGCCCAGCATCAGCCCCAAAACATCACTGCTCTAGAGGAGATCTGCATGGAGGAATGGGCCAAAAACCAGCAACAGTGTGTGAAAACCTTGTGAAGACTTACAGAAAACGTTTGACCTCTGTCATTGCCAACAAAGGGTATATAACAAAGTATTGAGATAAACTTTTGTTATTGACCAAATACTTATTTTCCACCATAATTTGCAAATAAATTCATTAAAAATCCTACAATGTGATTTTCTGGAGAGAAAAAATCTAATTTTGTCTGTCATAGTTGAAGTGTACCTATGATGAAAATTACAGGTGGAGGGGGGGGGGGTGTATCGGCAAATTAAGCAAAGTGCAGATTTGTCCCAATTCCATGTTGAATGGCATGGCTCCATCATCGGTGCAATATGCTGTACCCTTTCAGTAAACAACAGCAGGTGATGAAAGGTAGGGGACTAGAGAGGGGAAAAGTCAAACTATAGATTGCTTGAGATGACGCATGCATCTGTTACAACCTTTCGTTTATTTATTTTTTCCTTTGCTGAAAAACATCCATGGTTCCATTCATGACCGCTTCACACAACAGAGGTGTTTGTTTAAAAGCTACCACTCTGCAAGCCCATTTCCTTGGACTTTTATCAATAATCACTTCCTGCGTAACACAGTCTTAGTGTTGAAGAACCTCAGAGAATTTCACTCAAAGTAGGCTACCCCAGACTGGAATTCGTACTAACGAACTCAACCTGTTTTCTGACGTGGAGACTGGAGTCCTTATAACAAGCAGTTCGTGTTTTATGAGGATCAAATCTTGTCCTAGAAATCCATGTGTGTATAAATGTAAATCTCTTAACCCTCTTACAGACTGGACTGGGCTTGACCCTGTGGGAGCATTTGTCTGGTAAAAACAATCTGTTATTTCTCAAGCTGTATGTATCTTAAAGATATTTTCTATGTAAAACATGTTTAGAGAAAAGAGAGGGGAGAATGTTTGGTTTTGACGAAACGGAACATTGCATTTAGTTTATCCCTTCCTCCCATTCCGCAGTTCCTTCCTTGAACTGGTACATGACGGATTGTCGTTGATACTTTGTAGCAATGCCACATGATTCTTTTGAAGTTCCGGGACGTTTCACAATGTTCTATAAGAAGCATATAGCTTCAGAACAACGTACAATATTTCCTGGTATGTTTCAGCAAGGAAACTCTATGCAGTACATGCATGTATGAACATTTTCAGTATGAAGATTCAATAATATGCCTTTACTTTTCTTAAGGTATATTAAATGAAGAGCCAGTCTTGTTTAAGTTTAAAAGCAGGAAACTGCATTGCAATGGTTTTCTTTTAAAAAGACCCAGACTCACAGCCATGTCTCAAATTATGACAAATAACTCTATTTTGTCCTACACTTCTTTTCATTATTACACATTTTACAGATGTTTTCTCCAATGAAAATGCTCAGTTGGCAGTCCACAATATAGCAGTCAAATCAACCACCATATTTTTTATGGGCAAATGTATTTATTTTAAAATTCAGGCATTTTTTGATTGAAAACATATTGAAACATATTACATTAAAACATTATACATGATGTAGCTATAAATCATTGTGGGTTGTGCTGCAGAGACATAGCAGTATACCATTATAATGATATAATACAATATGTATTGAGTCTAAAACTATAAACATCTGAATACTAATTGATATCATAGCAACCAGGCCATGTAATAGCTAGCATATGACCTATCACAAAACAGACCTCCCTGTCTTGTGCTATACATTACAGACACATAAACAGTATTGCAGTTGCATGCTGCATTTACATCCTGTCTCCTAGTTAGTCACACACGCTTGACACTGAAAGACTGATTGACATGTTGTGGAATCAAGTTATTTGAGCTGCATAGAGGGGGGGGGCCTGCCAGGGGTCTATGAGGCGAGGAGAGGTAGGCCTACAGTCCAGAAGACAATGGTATTGAATAGAAAGTGTAACCCAATAAGAGAGGAAACCAACAAATGCCATGTACTCTCAGTCTCAACCATGTTAACAAACACAATAGTTGCATTTAAAGTATATCCAAAGTTTGATGGGAAAAATGAGATCTTTCAAACCATAAAGGAAATAGCACTACTATTCCAGATGAGGTTGTCGATAAGAAATGGAACATCATGAGAAAATGACACACATATAAACACATACTGTTAATGCAATACTGACAGTAGGCACCTCCCTCACTCAGAGCTGTTATTGGAAGTACACAGGCTCTCAAAAAGTTTACCTGAGTGTAGTTCTGCACGGTCCTCATTGGTTCCACTTGAGTGTAAAGAACAACAAGAACAGGCAAACCCAACACGTGTTCCCTCAGGATGGGTAAAATCAAGGGAGATGACCCAGAGAGACCTTTTCAGCGTTAGAGAGTGGTGGCAACAACAATGTGTACCAAACACACAGCATCTCAGAGCCAGGGGAATGTCAGGACAAATCAGAGAGCAGCATCTCAGAGCCATGGGAATGTCAGGACAAATCAGAGAGCAGCATCTCAGAGCCAGGGGAATGTCAGGACAAATCAGAGAGCAGCATCTCAGAGCCAGGGCAATGCTAGGACCAATCAGAGAGCAGCATCTCAGAGTTAGGGCAATGCCAGGACCAATCAGAGAGCAGCATCTCAGAGCCAGGGCAATGCCAGGACCAATCAGAGAGCAGCATCTCAGAGTTAGGGCAATGCCAGGACCAATCAGAGAGCAGCATCTCAGAGCCAGGGCAATGCCAGGACCAACCAAAGAGCAGCATCTCAGAGCCAGGACCATTCACAAATGAATACATACCATGTCTCCTGGATTTACATGTATTCTGTAACATCTACCGCTGAGTCCAGGTTGAACTCTGCTATGGCCAAAGCCTATGGGGAGATTAAGAGTTTTTGGATAATCGCCGAAACTAAGGTATGGGGTAAACACAGGCTGGGGGATCTTATACGTTTTGTTCTATGAGATATAATACTCTTCCTCTAATGTCACGTTTCGGGAATTTTTAAGCAAAACAAGTCCAGAAAGGACATAAAAGCTTCATAATTCATAGAGGTCATGTTAACTGAGCGATATTATCTTATAGAAGAAAAAAAAACGTCTAAGATTTCAGAAACCTGTGTTAATTAATAACCTTAGACCTAATTGTTTATCCCAAAACCCCAATTCTTTCTCCATGATTTTCTCCCATAGGAATGGCCAGTGAACCGGAGGTAAAAAAATGCTAACTCAATTCCGTTTTTTTTAGAATGACAAGCTGGCGAGCTCTATGCCAAGGCCAATCCAAACCGTTTCTGGAACTGCCATTCGACCATGGAGAAGCGAGGAAAAATGTCTAATGGTCCGTCCACAGCTGTTAAAATGGTTAACATTGACTTCCTTTAAGATTTATTCTTGGACCTCCTCACAGGTACTGATGCCAATGGAGCACTTCAGGCCCTGTGCTTCTGCTTACCAGCTAGATGAACCTAGGACTTCCTGTTTCACTGTTCTACAGAAGTTGTGCTGAGAGTAAAATCATATTTTATGAGTTTGTAGTTTTGTTGTTGTATTGTTTGTA
This sequence comes from Oncorhynchus kisutch, assembly GCF_002021735.2. Lineage (NCBI taxonomy): Eukaryota > Metazoa > Chordata > Actinopteri > Salmoniformes > Salmonidae > Oncorhynchus > Oncorhynchus kisutch. Next base: position 38,744,211 of record NC_034194.2, on the reverse strand, counting down.
TGTTCAAATAAAAGTTGATTTGTTACGTGAATACAACAGGTGTTTTAAATGTGTGTGACTGTCCTTGTCTATCAGTGTATCGGTGTTTTGTGTGACTGTCCTTGTCTATCAGTGTATCAGTGTTTAGTGTGACTGTCCTTGTCTATCAGTGTATCAGTGTTTAGTGTGATTGTCCTTGTCTATCAGTGTATCGGTGTTTTGTGTGTCTGTCCTTGTCTATCAGTGTATCAGTGTTTAGTGTGACTGTCCTTGTCTATCAGTGTATCAGTGTTTAGTGTGACTGTCCTTGTCTATCAGTGTATCAGTGTTTAGTGTGACTGTCCTTGTCTATCAGTGTATCGGTGTTTAGTGTGACTGTCCTTGTCTATCAGTGTATCAGTGTTTAGTGTGACTGTCCTTGTATATCAGTGTATCAGTGTTTAGTGTGACTGTCCTTGTCTATCAGTGTATCAGTGTTTTGTGTGACTGTCCTTGTCTATCAGTGTATCAGTGTGTTGTGTGACTGTCCTTATCTATAAGTATATCAGTGTTTAGTGTGACTGTCCTTGTCTATCGGTGTATTGTGTGACTGTCCTTGTCTATCAGTGTATCAGTGTGTTGTGTGACTGTCCTTGTCTATAAGTGTATCAGTGTTTAGTGTGACTGTCCTTGTCTATCGGTGTATTGTGTGACTGTCCTTGTCTATCAGTGTATCAGTGTTTAGTGTGACTGTCCTTGTCTATCAGTGTATCAGTGTGTTGTGTGACTGTCCTTGTCTATAAGTGTATCAGTGTTTAGTGTGACTGTCCTTGTCTATCGGTGTATTGTGTGACTGTCCTTGTCTATCAGTGTATCAGTGTTTAGTGTGACTGTCCTTGTCTATCAGTGTATCAGTGTTTTGTGTGACTGTCCTTGTCTATCAGTGTATCAATGTTTAGTGTCTGTCCTTGTCTATCAGTGTATCAGTGTTTTGTGTGACTGTCCTTGTCTATCAGTGTATCAATGTTTAGTGTGACTGTCCTTGTCTATCAGTGTATCAGTGTTTAGTGTGACTGTCCTTGTCTATCAGTGTATCAGTGTTTAGTGTGACTGTCCTTATCTATAAGTGTATCAGTGTTTAGTGTGACTGTCCTTGTCTATCGGTGTATTGTGTGACTGTCCTTGTCTATCAGTGTATCAGTGTGTTGTGTGACTGTCCTTGTCTATAAGTGTATCAGTGTTTAGTGTGACTGTCCTTGTCTATCAGTGTATCAGTGTTTAGTGTGACTGTCCTTGTCTATCAGTGTATCAATGTGTTGTGTGACTGTCCTTGTCTATAAGTGTATCAGTGTTTAGTGTGACTGTCCTTGTCTATCGGTGTATTGTGTGACTGTCCTTGTCTATCAGTGTATCAGTGTTTAGTGTGACTGTCCTTGTCTATCAGTGTATCAGTGTTTTGTGTGACTGTCCTTGTCTATCAGTGTATCAATGTTTAGTGTCTGTCCTTGTCTATCAGTGTATCAGTGTTTTGTGTGACTGTCCTTGTCTATCAGTGTATCAATGTTTAGTGTGACTGTCCTTGTCTATCAGTGTATCAGTGTTTAGTGTGACTGTCCTTGTCTATCAGTGTATCAGTGTTTAGTGTGACTGTCCTTGTCTATCAGTGTATCAGTGTTTAGTGTGACTGTCCTTGTCTATCAGTGTATCAGTGTTTAGTGTGACTGTCCTTGTCTATCAGTGTATCAGTGTTTAGTGTGACTGTCCTTGTCTATCAGTGTATCAGTGTTTAGTGTGACTGTCCTTGTCTATCAGTGTTTAGTGTGACTGTCCTTGTCTATCAGTGTATCAGTGTTTTGTGTGACTGTCCTTGTCTATCCATGTATCAGTGTTTAGTGTGACTGTCCTTGTCTATCAGTCTATCAGTGTTTAGTGTGACTGTCCTTGTCTATCAGTGTATCAGTGTTTTGTGTGACTGTCCTTGTCTATCAGTGTATCAGTGTTTAGTGTGACTGTCCTTGTCTATCAGTGTATCAGTGTTTAGTGTGACTGTCCTTGTCTATCAGTGTATCAGTGTTTAGTGTGACTGTCCTTGTCTATCAGTGTATCAGTGTTTAGTGTGACTGTCCTTGTCTATCAGTGTTTCGTGTGACTGTCCTTGTCTATCAGTGTATCAGTGTTTTGTGTGACTGTCCTTGTCTATCAGTCTATCAGTGTTTTGTGTGACTGTCCTTGTCTATCAGTGTATCAGTGTTTAGTGTGACTGTTCTTGTCTATCAGTGTATCAGTGTTTTGTGTGACTGTCCTTGTCTATCAGTGTATCAGTGTTTTGTGTGACTGTCCTTGTCTATCAGTCTATCAGTGTTTTGTGTGACTGTCCTTGTCTATCAGTGTATCAGTGTTTAGTGTGACTGTTCTTGTCTATCAGTGTATCAGTGTTTTGTGTGACTGTCCTTGTGTATCAGTGTTTAGTGTGACTGTTCTTGTCTATCAGTGTATCAGTGTTTTGTGTGACTGTCCTTGTGTATCAGTGTTTAGTGTGACTGTCCTTCCACTTTGTGGAACCCAGGAAGAGTAGCTGATGCTTCTACAAAAGCTACTGGGGATCCAAATAAACAAATACATGTTTTGGTTCAATACTGACTTGGCTCCCTGCAGGTAGCCTAGAGGTTAAGAGCATTGGGCCAATGACTAAAAGGATGCTGTTTTGAATCCCCGAGCTGACCTAGGTGAAAAATATGTTAACGTGCCCTTTCCAGCAAGTCACTCTGGATAAGAGCATCTGATAAAAATGTCAAGGTCACATGGTAGATGACTATTGTATCAACACATGTATGTAGCTACGTACCAAATTAAACCAAGGCCTGCTATTCATTTGTAACATAGAGACTATTTGCATTGACTCTCCACACACCCAG